>NC_063447.1:3078341-3290451 GCF_020379485.1 Brassica napus
CACTAATATATAACATGCATCAATAAAACTAGAATTTGACTCACACAATTGTACGAATATTATTTTCAGTTGATTAAATTTAAAAATAATTATTTATTCAAAAAATATTTAAGAATGACTATGTTTTTAAAAATTATATGGTATTATTTGCTCATAACTCATTTGTCATTTGATAAATTGTTAGAAATAAAATTTTAGCATAATATAACTCAGTTGTCATTTGTTAAATTTATGGTTTTTATTTATATTTTTTATTATTTAATTATAATATTTTCATTTATATTTGAAAGATAAATGAATTTTCTTTCAAACAATATTTTTGTAAATGTATTTTTTAAAAAAATAATCAATTAAAATTGTTATTATCATTGAATATCATTATTTTTTGACATAATTTGAGTTTTCGTTTACATCAAAACTTATCATATTTTAGGATAATTTTAATTTAAAATGTAATTTTCATATTTTTCCAACAAATTCTAAAAATATTTTTTAAATATTTTGTTAAAATTGTTAAAAAAAATATTGAGTTGCATTTCAAATAAAAAGTAAAGATATTAAAAATATTCTAATTAAAATATGTAAAATTTAATATAGTTTTAAGGAAATGGTCAAAATAAAAAAAAGTACACATAAAATAATCATGATTTTTGTTAACTGGGCGGATCATTATTTATATGATATCGCATGAAAGAAAAATTTCTATTTTTAAAATTATCTAATTAACTCTATACTCATTTTTTTATATTTTTATATGATATCACACATTCATAAAAAAATAGATAGTTTAAGATGCAAAAAAAAATATATTTACTTAATGAATATAATATGAACGAATATTATAAATACATCATTTAATAAAATAAATAATTAAAAACTAAAAATTCATACCCGCGCTTCAGGGTCTACTCTTCGTTTTAAGAATAGTCGAACGCTGAAAACATCCGTACAAATAGAAATAGTGGTATTGTAAGAAAAAGACTAACTACGTTTAAAGCAAGTAAACCATTAATAAAAAGAGAAATTGCAATGTATAACCATAAAAAAATTATAATTCAACATATAACCATAGCAAGCATATGGTTAGAATATGAAATGTATATTTGTGTAATATAACTATATCTACCCCTAATCAATCTCAGCCTTTGATTCTTTTTTTTTTTCATTTTTTTTCTTTTCTACTTTTCCCCTCTCATTTTATTTGATCTATATTTTGTTTATTAAAAAAATTTAACCAACCAATAATGTCACAAGAAAACATACATCTTTTTGTATATATATTGTATTTTAGATTTTTTCAGTCGGATATATATTTCTTTCAAAATAAATAAACTGTTATTAATACAATTATATCATTCTATTCTATATTATGTATATAGAATAACACATATTTAAAATTTCTTTTTCTTTCTCTCCCTCTCCCACATCTCTCTCTCTCCCTCCCTCTCTCTCTTGCTCTCTCTCTCCTCCCTTCTCTCTCCCTCCCTCTCGCTCTCGCTCTCTCTCTCCTCCCTCTCCCACATCTCTCTCTCTCTCCCTCTCTCTATATTTGATTTGTTGCATTTTGTAATTAAATAAAATATTTTATTTGCAAAGAAAGAATAGAACAGTAGTGTATAGTAAAATGTTGGAAAATGAGATAAATGTCATTCTACATACATATCTGTCATATCTGAAGATTATGGTTATTTTCTTAATTTTTGTCAATACTATGTATATTTCACAAATTAACCCAAGAAATGTAAGAAACCATTAAATAAACAGTACATTGTCACTAGATGACAACCAAAATTTTCAATTTAAAAATGATTAAATTCTCTTTCATGGTATATTAATACATGGACATCGTTTTAATTTTTTATTAATTAATTATCATAAGCTCCAGTATATTAATTAACAAAAAATTAAAACGATGTCCATGTACCATGAAAGAGAGTTTAATATACATTAATAAAAATGTATAATGTGTTTATAAATTTTAAAACAACACTAAAGATCATAGGTTTCAGTATATAGAGCATTTACCCAAAAACTCAATATTTTCGTAGGGAGTTAACACGTAGATTTTGAGAAACATTCAAAAATATGAAAATAATGTTTTAATGCATAGTTTCATCATTCACTAACATATGATGAAGGTCAAAGAATTTTGGAACTTTTGTTGTCTCTGTTTCTCTAGTAAATAGCGATTTTATAGTGGTTAGTCCACCAATTTAGGGAGTATTATGAAGTTTTACTAAATTAATTGAAAAATTTTAAAACGATGCTCATGTACCATGAAATAGAGTTTAATATACATTAATACAAATGTAGAATGTATTTAGAAATTTTAAAACAAGACAAAAGATCATAGGCTTCAGTATATAAAACATTTATCGAAAAGTTCAATATTTTCGTAGGGGTTAACACATAGATTTTGAGAAAAAATCAAAAATATAAAAATATTGTTTTAATGCATTGTTGCAACCTTCACTAAAATATGATGAAGGTCAAAGAGGTTTGGAACCTTTGTTGTCTCTGTTTTTCTAGAGAATATCAATTTTGTTGTGGTTAGTCCCCCAATTTAGGGAGTATTATGAAGTCTTACTAAATTAATTGACAAAAAATTAAAACGATCCCCATGTACCATGAAAGAGACTTTAATATACATTAATACAAATGTAGAATGTGTTTAGAAATTTTAAAACAACACTAAAGATCATAGGCTTCAGTATATAGAGCATTTACCGAAAAAATCAATATTTTTGTAAGGGTTAACACATAGATTTCGAGAAAAATTCAAAAAATACGAAAATACTCTTTTAATGCATAGTTGCATCATTCACTAAAATATGATGAAGGTAAGAGAGGTTTGGAACCTTTGTTGTCTCTGTTTTTCTAAAGAATGTCAATTTTGTTGTGGTTAGTCCACCAATTTAGAGAGTATTATAAGGTTTTACTAAATTAATTGACAAAAATTAAAAAGATGCCTATGTACCATGAAAGAGAGTTTAATATACATTAATACAAATGTAGAATGTGTTTAGAAATTTTAAAAGAACACTAAAGATCATAGGTTTCAGTATATAGAGAATTTACCGAAAAATTCAATATTTTCGTAGGGGAACACATAGATTTTGAGAAAAATTAAAATTTTTTTGAAAATACTGTTTTAATGCATAGTTGCATCATTCAATAAAATATGATGAAGGTCAAAGAGGTTTGGAACCTTTGTTGTCTCCGTTTTTCTAGAGAATATTCATTTTGTGGTGGCTAGTCCACCAAATTAGGGAATATTATGAAGTTTTACTAAATTAATTGACAAAAATTAAAACGATGTCCATGTACCACGAAAGAGAGTTTAGTATACATTAATACATATGTAGAATGTGTTTAAAATTTTTAAAACAACATTAAAGATCATAGGCTTTAGTATATAGAGCATTTAACGAAAAAATCAACATTTTCGTAGTGGTTAACACATAGATTTTGAGAAAAATTCAAAAATATGAAAATACTATTTTAATGCATAGTTGCATCATTCACAAAATATGATGAATGTGAAAGAGGTTTGGAACTTTTGTTGTCTCCGTTTCTCTAGAAAATAGCGATGTTATAGTGGTTAGTCCACCAATTGAGGGAGTATTATGAAGCTTTACTAAATTAATTGACAAAAAATTAAAACGATGCCCATGTACCATGAAAGATAGTTTAATATACATTAATACAGATGTAGAATGTGTTTAGAAATTTTAAAACCACACTAAAGATCATAGGCTTCGGTATATAGAGCATTTACCGAAAAATTCAATATTTTCGTAGGGGTTAACACGTAGATTTTTAGAAAAAATCAAAAATATAAAAATACTGTTTTAATGCATAGTTGCATCATTCACTAAAATATGATGAAGGTCAAAGAAGTTTGTAACCTTTGTTGTCTCTTTTTTTCTAGAGAATATCAATTTTTTTGTGGTTAGTCCACCAATTTATGGAGTATTAGGAAGTTTTACTAAATTAATTGACAAAAAATTAAAACGATGCCCATGTACCATAAAAGAGAGTTTAATATACATTAATACAAATGTATAATGTGTTTATAAATTTTAAAACAACACTAAAGATCATAGACTTCAGTATATAGAGCATTTACCGAAAAATTCAATATTTTTGTAGGGGGTGTTAACACATTGAATTTGAGAAACATTCAAAAATATGAAAATACTCTTTTAACGAATAGTTGCATCATTCACTAAAATGTGATGAAGGTCAAAGAGGTTTGGAACCTTTGTTGTCTCCGTTTTTCTAGAGAATATCAATTTTGTTGTGGTTAGTCCACCAATTTAGTGAGTATTATGAAGCTTTTTTAAATTAATTGAAAAAAATTAAAACGATGTCCATGTACCATGAAAGAGAGTTTAATATACATTAATAGAAATGTAGAATGTGTTGCGAATTTTTAAAACAACACTAAAGAGCATAGGCTTCAGTATATAGAGAATTTAATGAAAAATTCAATATTTTCGTAGGGGTTAACACATTGATTTTGAGAAAAATTCAAAAATATGAAAATACTATTTTAATACATAGTTGCATCATTCACTAAAATATGATGAATTTCAAAAAGGTTTGGAACTTTTGTTGTATCAGTTTCTCTAGAAAATAGCGATGTTATAGTGGTTAGTCCACCAATTGAGGGAGTATTATGAAGTTTTACTAAATTAATTGACAAAAAATTAAAACGAAGCCCATATACCATGAAATATAGTTTAATATACATTAATAAAAATATAGAATGTGTTTAGAAATTTTAAAACAATACTAAAGATCATAGGTTTCAGTATACATAGCATTTACCGAAAACTCAATATTTTCGTAGGGAAACATTCAAAAATATGAAAATAATGTTTTAATGCATAGTTTCATCATTCACTAACATATGATGAAGGTGAAAGAATTTTGGAACTTTTGTTGTCTCTGTTTCTCTAGTAAATAGCGATTTTATAGTGGTTAGTCCCCCAATTTAGGGAGTATAATGAAGTTTTACTAAATTAATTGAAAAAAGTTAAAACGATGCCCAAGTACCATGAAATATAGTTTAATATACATTAATACAAATGTAGAATGTGTTTAGAAATTTAAAAACAACGCTAAAGATCATAGGCTTCAGTATATAGAGCATTTATCGAAAAGTTCAATATTTTCGTAGGGACACGTAGATTTTGAGAAAAAAATCAAAAATACCAAAATATTGTTTTAATGCATTGCTGCATCCTTCACTAAAATATGATGAAGGTCAAAGAGGTTTGGAACCTTTGTTGTCTCCGTTTTTCTAGAGAATATCAATTTTGTTGTGGTTAGTCCCCCAATTTAGGGAGTATTACGAAATTTTACTAAATTAATTGACAAAAAATTAAAACAATCCCCATGTACCATGAAAGAGAGTTTAATATACATTAATAAAAATTTATAATGTGTTTAGAAATTTTAAAACAACACTAAAGATCACAGGCTTCAGTATATAGAGCTTTTACCGAAAAATTCAATATTTTTGTAAGTGGTTAACACATAGATTTTGAGAAAAATTCAAAAATATGAAAATACTCTTTTAATGCATAGTTGCATCATTCACTAAAATATTATGAAGGTCAAAGAGGTTTGGAACCTTTGTTGACTCCGTTTTTCTAGAGAATATCAATTTTGTTGTGGTTAGTCCACCAATTTAAAGAGTATTATTAAGTTTTACCAAATTAATTGACAAAATTTAAAAAGATGCTCATGTACCATGAAAGAGAGTTTAATATACATTAATACAAATGTAGAATGTGTTTAGAAATTTTAAAACAACACTAATAGATAATTTACCAAAAAAATCAATATTTTCGTAAGGGAACACATAGATTTTGAGAAAAATAAAAAAAAAAATATGAAAATACCGTTTTAATGAAGGTCAAAGAGGTTTGGAACTTTTGTTGTGTCCGTTTTTCTAGAGAATATCTATTTTGTTGTGGTATGTCCACCAAATTAGGGAGTATTATGAAGTTTTACTAAATTAATTGATAAAAATTAAAATGATGCCCAGGTACCATGAAAGAGAGTTTAATATACATTAATACATATTTAGAATGTGTTTAGAATTTTTAAAACAACACTAAAGATCATAGGCTTCAGTATATTGAGTATTTAACGAAAAATTCAACATTTTCGTAGTGGTTAACACATAGATTTTGAGAAAAAATTCAAAAATATGAAAATACTATTTTAATGCATAGTTGCATCATTCACTAAATATGATGAATGTGAAAGAGGTTTGAAACTTTTGTTGTCTCCGTTCCTCTAGAAAATGGCGATGTTATAGTGGTTAGAGCATCTCCAATGTACACCTCTATATTTTCATCTAAAATAGAGATCTCTATTATAGAGCTGAAAATGCTCCAATGTTTGCCTCTATGATAGAGTTTCTCTATTTTAGAGGAAAATATAGAGTAAAGTTACTTTTTGCCTCTATATTTAGAGGTAGAAATATCATATCTTTATATTTTCCCCTATAAATAGAGGAACTTTATTACAGATGCATACATTGGAGCATTTTCACCTCTATAATAGAGTTTCTCTATTTTAGGGAAAAATATAGAGATAGAAATAGGGGTGAGTTGGAGATGGTAGTCCACCAGTTGAGAGAGTCTTATGAAGCTTGACTAAATTAATTGACAAAAAATTAAAATGATGCCCATGTACCGTGAAAGATAGTTTAATATACATTAATACAAATGTAGAATGTGTTTAGAAATTTTAAAGCAACACTAAAGATCATAGGCTTCAGTATATAGAGCATTTACCGAAAAATTCAATATTTTCGTAGGGATTAACACATAGATTCTGAGAAAATTTCAAAAATATGAAAATACTCTTTTTAATGCATAGTTGCTTCATTCACTAAAATATGATGAATGTTAAAGAGGTTTGTAACCTTTGTTGTCTCCGTTTTTCTAGAGAATATCAATTTTGTTGTGGTTAGTCCACCAATTTAGGGAGTATTACGAAGTTTACTAAATCAATTGACCAAAATTAAAAAGATGCCCATGTACCATGAAACAGAGTTTAATATACATTAATACAAATGTAGAATGTGTTTAGAAATTTTAAAACAACACTAAAGATCACAGGCTTTAGTATATAAAGCATTTACCGAAAAATTCAATATTTTCGTAGGGGGTTGATTAACACATAGATTTTGAGAAAAATTCAAAAATATAAAAATATTGTTTTAATGCATAGTTGCATCATTCACTAAAATATTATGAAGGTGAAAGAGGTTTGGAACTTTTGTTGTCTCCGTTTCTCTAGAAAATAACGATTTTATAGTGGTTAGTCCACCAATTGAGGGAGTATTAAGAAGTTTTACTAAATTAATTGACAAAAAAAATTAAAACAATGCCCATGTACTATGAAATAGAGTTTTGTATACATTAATACAAATGTACAATGTGTTTATAAATTTTAAAAGAACACTAAAGACCATAGGCTTCAGTATATAGAACATTTACCGAAAAATTCAATATTTTCGTAGGGGTTAACACGTAGATTTTAAGAAAAAAATCAAAAATATAAAAATACTGTTTTAATGAATAGTTGCATCATTCACTAAAGTATGATGAAGGTCAAAGAAGTTTGGAACCTTTATTGTCTCTGTTTTTCTAGAGAATATCAATTTTGTTGTGCTCAGTCCACCAATTTAGGGAGTATTATGAAGTTTTACTAAATTAATTGACAAAAAATTAAAACGATGCCCTTGTACCATGAAAGAGAGTTTAATATACATTAATACAAATGTAGAATGTGTTTAGAAATTTTAAAACAACACTAAAGATCATAGGCTTTAGTATATAGAGCATTTACTGAAAATTTCAATATTTTTGTAAGGGGGTGTTAACACATTGATTTTGAGAAAAATTCAAAAATATGAAAATACTCTTTTAATGAATAGTTGCATCATTCACTAAAATATGATGAAGGTCAGAGAGGTTTGGAACCTTTGTTGTCTCCGTTTTTTAGAGAATATCAATTTTGTTGTGGTTAGTCCACCAATTTAGTGAGTATTATGAAGTTTTACTAAATTAATTGACAAAAATTAAAACGATGTCCATGTACCATAAAGAGAGTTTAATGTACATTAATACAAATGTAGAATGTGTTTAGAATTTTTAAAACAACACTAAAGAGCATAGGCTTCAGTATATAGAGCATTTAACGAAAAATTCAATATTTTCGTAGGGGGTTAACACATAGATTTTGAGAAAAATTCAAAAATATGAAAATACTATTTTAATGCATAGTTGTATCATTCACTAAAATATGATGAATGTCAAAGAGATTTGGAACTTTTGTTGTCTCCGTTTCCCTAGAATATAGCGTTTTTATAGTGGTTAATCCACCAATTGAGAGAGTATTATGAAGTTTTACTAAATTAATTGACAAAAAATTAAAACGATGCCCATGTACCATGAAAGATAGTTTAATATACATTAATACAAATGTACAATGTGTTTAGAAATTTTAAAACAACACTAAAGAGCATAGGCTTCAGTATATAGAGCATTTAACGAAAAATTCAATATTTTCGTAGGGGGTTAACAGATAGATTTTGAGAAAAATTCAAAAATATGAAAATATTTTTTTAATTCATATTTGCATCATTCACTAAAATATGATGAATGTCAAAGAGATTTGGAACTTTTGTTGTCTCCGTTTCTCTAGAATATAACGATGTTATAGTGGTTAATCCACCAATTGAGGGAGTATTATGAAGTTTTACTAAATTAATTGAAATAAAATTAAAATGATGCCCATGTACCATGAAAGATAGTTTAATATACATTAATACAAATGTAGAATGAGTTTAGAAATTTTAAAACAATACTAAAGATCATAGGCTTCAGTATACAGAGCATTTTCCAAAAAACTCAATATTTTCGTAGGGGAACACACATAGATTTTGAGAAAAAATCAAAAATATAAAAATACTCTTTTAATGTATAGTTGCTTCATTCACTAAAATATTATGAAGGTCAAAGAGGTTTGAAACCTTTGTTGTCTCAGGTTTTCTAGAGAATAGCAATTTTGTAGTGGTTAGTCCACCAATTTAGGGAGTATTATGAAGTTTTACTAAATTAATTGAAAAAAATTAAAACGATGCCCATGTACCATGAAATAGAGTTTAATATACATTAATACAAATGTATAATGTGTTTATAAGTTTTAAAACAACACTAAAGATCATAGGCTTCAGTATATAGAGCATTTACCGAAAAATTCAATATATTCGTAGGGGTTAACACAGATTTTGAGAAAATTTCAAAAATATGAAAATACTCTTTTAATGCATAGTTGCATCATTCACTAAAATATTATGAAGTTCAAAGAGATTTGAAACCTTTGTTGTCTCCGTTTTTCTAGAGAATATCAATTTTGTTGTGGTTAGTCCACCAATTTAGGGAGTATTATGAAGTTTACTAAATCAATTGACAAAAATTAAAACGATGCCCATGTACCCTGAAAGAGAGTTTAATATACATTAATACAAATGTAGAATGTGTTTAGAAATTTTAAAACAACACTAAAGATCTAACACATAGATTTTGAGAAAAATTCAAAAATATAAGAATAGTGTTTTAATGCATAGTTTTTTGGTGTAAATGTTAAATTTTATACTAAATTTTCGTTTTTTACAGAAGTTACAAAGTAAACAAGTAGCAGAAAGAAAAAGAAAACTAATACAACAACAGAGGAGGAAGAAGAAGCGACTCCGAAAGATAGAAGGACAATATCAAGCTAAACAAAAGGTTTGCTAGTTAAGGAAAAGCAGAGAATAGACCGGGAAGCAATGCCACATGGATTTGAAGTCTTTGATGATACATGAGACCACGCCTTGGTAGAAATCGGCTTGCCCGCGGCGCTACTCCAATAGATTGACTCCAATCCCGTGAAGCTTTGCAAATCCTAGTCGCTGCAACCCGAGCCTCAAACAACCACCGGAAGAAGAAACCCGAGCTCCTAGAGCCTCAGTCCACAACCAGCCCTAGCAATGTTTTAATGCATAGTTGCAACCTTCACTAAAATATGATGAAGGTCAAAGAGGTTTTGAACTGTTGTTGTCTCCGTTTCTCTAGAAAATAACGATTTTATAGTGGTTATTCCACCAATTGAGGGAGTATTATGAAGTTTTACTAAATTAATTGACAAAAAAATTAAAACAATGCTCATATACTATGAAAGAGAGTTTTGTATACATTAATACAAATGTAGAATGTGTTTATAAATTTTAAAACAACACTAAATATCATAGGCTTTAGAATATAGAGCATTTATCGAAAAAATCAATATTTTCGTAGGGGTTAACACGTAGATTTCTAGAAAAAAATCAAAAATATAAAAATACTGTTTTAATGAATAGTTGCATCTTTCACTATTTAATGAATAGTTGCATCTTTCACTAAAGTATGATGAAGGTCAAAGAAGTTTGGAACCTTTGTTGTCTCCGTTTTTCTAGAGAATATCAATTTTGTTGTGGTTAGTCCACCAATTTAGGGAGTATTATGAAGTTTTACTAAATTAATTGACAAAAAATTAAAACGATGCCCTTGTACCATGAAAGATAGTTTAATATACATTAATACAAATGTAGAATGTGTTTAGAAATTTTAAAACAACACTAAAGATCATAGGCTTCAGTATATAGAGAATTTACCGAAAAAATCAATATTTTTGTAGGGGGTGTTAACACATTGATTTTGAGAAAAATTCAAAAATATGAAAATACTCTTTTAATGAATAGTTGCATCATTCACGAAAATATGATGAAGGTCAAAGAGGTTTGGAACCTTTGTTGTCTCCGCTTTTCTAGACAATATCAATTTTGTTGTGGTAAGTCCACCAATTTAGAGAATATTATGAAGTTTTACTAAATTAATTGACAAAAATTAAAACGATGCCCATGTACCATGAAAGAGAGTTTAATATACATTAATACAAATGTAGAATTTGTTTAGAATTTTTAAAACAACACTATAGAGCATAGGCTTCAGTATATAGAGCATTTAACGAAAAATTCAATATTTTCGTAGGGGTTAACACATAGATTTTGAGAAAAATTCAAAAATATGAAAACACTATTTTAATGCATATTTGCATCATTCACTAAAATATGATGAATGTCAAAGAGATTTGGAACTTTTGTTGTATCCGTTTCTCTAGAATATAACGATGTTATAGTGGTTAATCCACCAATTAAGGGAGTATTATGAAGTTTTACTAAATTAATTGACAAAAAATTAAAACGAAGCCCATTTACCATGAAATATAGTTTAATATACATTAATACAAATGTAGAATGTGTTTAGAAATTTTAAAACAACACTAAAGATTATAGGCTTCAGTATATAGAGCATTTTCTAAAAAATTCAATATTTTCGTAGGGTTAACACATAGATTTTGAGAAAAAATCAAAAATATGAAAATACTCTTTTAATGCATAGTTGCTTCATTCACTAAAATATGATGAAGGTCAAAGAGGTTTGAAACCTTTGTTGTCTCCGGTTTTCTAGAGAACAGCAATTTTGTAGTGGTTAGTCCACCAATTTAAGGAGTATTATGAAGTTTTACTAAATTAATTGACAAAAATTAAAACGATGCCCATGTACCATGAAATAGAGTTTAATATACATTAATACAAATGTAGAATGTGTTTAGAAGTTTTAAAACAACACTAAAGATCATAGGGTTCAGTATATAGAGCATTTACCGAAAAATTCAATATATTCGTAGGGGTTAACACGTAGATTTTGAAAAAAAGTCCAAGATATGAAAATACTCTTTTAATGCATAGTTGCATCATTCACTAAAATATGATGAAGGTCAAAGAGGTTTGGAACCTTTGTTGTCTCCGTTTTTCTAGAGAATATCAATTTTGTTGTGGTTAGTCCACCAATTTAGGGAGTATTATGAAGTTTTACTAAATTAATTGACAAAAATTAAATCGATGCCCATGTACCATGAAATAGAGTTTAATATACATTAATACAAATGTATAATGTGTTTATAAGTTTTAAAACAACACTAAAGATCATAGGCTTCAGTATATAGAGCATTTACTGAAAAATTCAATATTTTCGTAGGAGTTAATACAGATTTTGAGAAAATTTCAAAAATATGAAAATACTCTTTAATTGCATTGTTGCATCATTCACTAAAATATTATGAAGGTCAAAGAGATTTGGAACCTTTGTTGTCTCCGTTTTTTTAGAGAATATCCATTTTGTTGTGGTTAGTCCACCAATTTAGGGAGTATTATGAAGTTTACTAAATCAATTGACAAAAATTAAAACGATGCCCATGTATCCTGAAAGAGAGTTTAATATACATTAATACAAATGTAGAATGTGTTTAGAAATTTTAAAACAACACTAAAGATCTAACACATAGATTTTGAGAAAAATTCAAAAATATAAGAATATTGTTTTAATGCATAGTTTTTTTGTGTAAATGTTAAATTTTATACTAAATTTTCATTTTTCACAGAAGTTACAAAGTAAACAAGTAGCAGAAAGAAAAAGAAAACTAATACAACAACAGAGGAGGAAGAAGAAGCGGCTCCGAATGATAGAAGGACAATATCAAGCTAAACAAAAGGTTTGCTAGTTAAGGAAAAGCAGAGACTAGACCGGGATGCAATGCCACATGGATTTGAAGTCTTTGATGATACATGAGACCACGCCTTGGTAGAAATCGGCTTGCCCGCGGCGCTACTCCAATAGATTGACTCCAATCCCGCGCAGCTTTGCAAATCATAGTCGCTGCAACCCGAGCCTCAAACAACCACCGGAATAAGAAACCCGAGCTCCAAGAGCCTCAGTCCACAACCAGCCCTAGCAATGTTTTAATGCATTGTTGCAACCTTCACTAAAATATGATGAAGGCCAAAGAGGTTTGGAACTTTTGTTATCTCCGTTTCTCTAGAAAATAACGATTTTATAATGGTTAGTCCACCAATTGAGGGAGTATTATGAAGTTTTACCAAATTAATTGACAAAAAATTAAAACAATGCACATGTACTATCAAAGAGAGTTTCGTATACATTAATACAAATGTAGAATGTGTTTATAAATTTTAAAACAACACTAAAGATCATAAGCTTCAGTATATAGAGCATTTACCGAAATATTCAATATTTTCGTAGGGGGTTAACACATAGATTTTGAGAAAAATCCAAAAATATGAAAATACTGTTTTAATGCATAGTTACGTCATTCACTAAAATATGATGAAAGTCAAAGAGGTTTGTAACCTTTGTTGTCTCCGTTTTTCTAGAGAATATCAATTTTGATGTGGTTAGTCCACAAATTTAGGGAGTTTTATGAAGTTTTACTAAATTAATTAACAAAAATTAAAACAATGCTCATGTACCATGAAATAGAGTTTAATATACATTAATACAAATGTAGAATGTGTTTAGAAATTTTAAAACAACACTAAAGATTATACTCTTCAGTATATAGAGCATTTACCGAAAAATTCAATATTTTCGTAGGGGTTAACACGTAGATTTTTAGAAAATTTCAAAAATACTCTTTTAATGCATAGTTACATCCTTCACTAAAATATGATGAAGGTCAAAGAGGTTGAGAACTTTTGTTGTCTCCGTTTCTCTAGAGAATAGCGATTTTATAGTGGTTAGTCCACCAATTGAGGGAGTATTATGAAGTTTTACTAAATAAATTGACAAAAAATTAAAATGATGTCCATGTACCGTGAAAGAGAGTTTAATATACATTAATACAAATATATAATGTGTTTAGAAATTTTAAAACAACACTAAAGATCATAGGCTTCAGTATATAGAACATTTACCGAACAATTCAATATTTTTGTAAGGGGGTGTTAACACATAGATTTTGAGAAAAATTCAAAAAATATATGAAAATACCGTTTTAATGAAGGTCAAAGAGGTTTGGAACTTTTGTTGTGTCCGTTTTTCTAGAGAATATCTATTTTGTTGTGGTATGTCCACCAAATTAGGGAGTATTATGAAGTTTTACTAAATTAATTGATAAAAATTAAAATGATGCCCAGGTACCATGAAAGAGAGTTTAATATACATTAATACATATTTAGAATGTGTTTAGAATTTTTAAAACAACACTAAAGATCATAGGCTTCAGTATATTGAGTATTTAACGAAAAATTCAACATTTTCGTAGCGGTTAACACATAGATTTTGAGAAAAAATTCAAAAATATGAAAATACTATTTTAATGCATAGTTGCATCATTCACTAAATATGATGAATGTGAAAGAGGTTTGAAACTTTTGTTGTCTCCGTTCCTCTAGAAAATGGCGATGTTATAGTGGTTAGAGCATCTCCAATGTACACCTCTATATTTTCCTCTAAAATAGAGATCTCTATTATAGAGCTGAAAATGCTCCAATGTATGCCTCTATGATAGAGTTTCTCTATTTTAGAGGAAAATATAGAGTAAAGTTACTTTTTGCCTCTATATTTAGAGGTAGAAATATCATATCTTTATATTTTCCCCTATAAATAGAGGAACTTTATTACAGAGGCATACATTGGAGCATTTTCACCTCTATAATAGAGTTTCTCTATTTTAGGGAAAAATATAGAGATAGAAATAGGGGTGAGTTGGAGATGGGAGTCCACCAGTTGAGAGAGTCTTATGAAGCTTGACTAAATTAATTGACAAAAAATTAAAATGATGCCCATGTACCGTGAAAGATAGTTTAATATACATTAATACAAATGTAGAATGTGTTTAGAAATTTTAAAGCAACACTAAAGATCATAGGCTTCAGTATATAGAGCATTTACCGAAAAATTCAATATTTTCGTAGGGATTAACACATAGATTCTGAGAAAATTTCAAAAATATGAAAATACTCTTTTTAATGCATAGTTGCTTCATTCACTAAAATATGATGAATGTCAAAGAGGTTTGTAACCTTTGTTGTCTCCGTTTTTCTAGAGAATATCAATTTTGTTGTGGTTAGTCCACCAATTTAGGGAGTATTACGAAGTTTACTAAATCAATTGACCAAAATTAAAAAGATGCCCATGTACCATGAAACAGAGTTTAATATACATTAATACAAATGTAGAATGTGTTTAGAAATTTTAAAACAACACTAAAGATCACAGGCTTTAGTATATAAAGCATTTACCGAAAAATTCAATATTTTCGTAGGGGGTTGATTAACACATAGATTTTGAGAAAAATTCAAAAATATAAAAATATTGTTTTAATGCATAGTTGCATCCTTCACTAAAATATTATGAAGGTGAAAGAGGTTTGGAACTTTTGTTGTCTCCGTTTCTCTAAAAAATAACGATTTTATAGTGGTTAGTCCACCAATTGAGGGAGTATTAAGAAGTTTTACTAAATTAATTGACAAAAAAAATTAAAACAATGCCCATGTACTATGAAAGAGAGTTTTGTATACATTAATACAAATGTACAATGTGTTTATAAATTTTAAAAGAACACTAAAGACCATAGGCTTTAGTATATAGAACATTTACCGAAAAATTCAATATTTTCGTAGGGGTTAACACGTAGATTTTTAGAAAAAAATCAAAAATATAAAAATACTGTTTTAATGAATAGTTGCATCATTCACTAAAGTATGATGAAGGTCAAAGAAGTTTGGAACCTTTATTGTTTCCGTTTTTCTAGAGAATATCAATTTTGTTGTGCTCAGTCCACCAATTTAGGGAGTATTATGAAGTTTTACTAAATTAATTGACAAAAAATTAAAACGATGCCCTTGTACCATGAAAGAGAGTTTAATATACATTAATACAAATGTAGAATGTGTTTAGAAATTTTAAAACAACACTAAAGATCATAGGCTTTAGTATATAGAGCATTTACTGAAAATTTCAATATTTTTGTAAGGGGGTGTTAACACATTGATTTTGAGAAAAATTCAAAAATATGAAAATACTCTTTTAATGAATAGTTGCATCATTCACTAAAATATGATGAAGGTCAGAGAGGTTTGGAACCTTTGTTGTCTCCGTTTCTCTAGAGAATAGCGATTTTATAGTGGTTAGTCCACCAATTGAGGGAGTATTATGAAGTTTTACTAAATAAATTGACAAAAAATTAAAATGATGTCCATGTACCGTGAAAGAGAGTTTAATATACATTAATACAAATATATAATGTGTTTAGAAATTTTAAAACAACACTAAAGATCATAGGCTTCAGTATATAGAACATTTACCGAACAATTCAATATTTTTGTAAGGGGGTGTTAACACATAGATTTTGAGAAAAATTCAAAAATATGAAAATACTCTTTTAATGCATAATTTCATCATTTACTAAAATATGATGAAGTTCAAAGAGGTTTGGAACCTTTTTTGTCTCTGTTTTTCTAGAGAATGGTGATTTTGTAGTGGTTAGTCCACCAATTTAGGGAGTATTATGAAGTTTTACTAAATTAATTGAAAAAAATTAAAAAGATGTTCATGTACCATGAAATAGAATTTAATATACATTAATACAAATTTAGAATATGTTTAGAAATTTTAAAACAATACTAAAGATCATAGGCTTCAGTATATAGAGCATTTACCGAAAAATTCAATATTTTCGTAGGGGGTTACACGTAGATTTTGAGAAAAATTCAAAAATATGAAAATATTGTTTTAATGCATAGTTTCATTCTTCACTAACGTATGATGAAGGTCAAAGTTTTAGAACTTCTGTTGTCTCTGTTTTTCCCGAAAATATCGATTTTATAGTAGTTAGTCCACCAATTTAGAAAGTATTCTGAAGTTTCACTAAATTAATTGACAAACAATTAAAACGATGCATATGTACTATGAAAGAGAGTTTAATATAAATTAATACAAATATAGAATATGTTTAGAAATTTTAAAACAACACTACAGATCATAGGCTTCAGCATATAGAGCATTTACCGAAAAAGTCAATATTTTCGTAGGGGGGTTAACTCGTAGATTTTGAGAAAAATTCGAAAACATAAAAATACTGTTTTAATGCAAAGTTGCATCCTTCACTAAAATATAATGAAGGTCAAAGAGGTTTGGAACTTTTGTTATCTCCGTTTTTCTAGAAAATAGCAATTTTAGAGTGGTTAGTCTACCACTTTAAGAAGTATTATGAAGTTTTACAAAATTAATTGAAAAAAACTTAAAACGATGTCCATGTACCTTGAAAGAGAGTTTAATATACATTAATACAAATGTAAAATGTGTTTAGAAATTTAAAAACAACACTAACGATCATAGGCTTCAGTATATAGAGCATTTACCCAAATATTCAATATTTTCGTAGGGGTTAACACATAGATTTTGAGAAAAATCTAAAAATATGAAAATACTGTCTTAATGCATAGTTGCGTCATTCACTAAAATATGATGAAAGTCAAAGAGGTTTGGAACCTTTGTTGTCTCCGTTTTTCTAGAGAATATCAATTTTGATGTGGTTAGTCCACAAATTTAGGGAATTTTATGAAGTTTTACTAAAATAATTAACAAAAATTAAAACGATGCCCATGTACCATGAAAGAGAGTATAATATACATTAATACAAATGTAGAATGTGTTTAGAAATTTTAAAACAACACTAAAGATCATACGCTTCAGTATATAGAGCATTTACCGAAAAATTCAATATTTTCGTAGGGGTTAACACGTAGATTTTTAGAAAAATTCAAAAATACTCTTTTAATGCATAGTGCATCTTTCACTAAAATATGATAAATGTCAAAGAGGTTTAGAACTTTTGTTGTCTCTGTTTTTCTAGAGAATAGCGATTTTATAGTGGTTAGTCAACCAATTGAGGGAGTATTATGAAGTTTTACTAAATAAATTGACAAAAAATTAAAAAGATGTCCACGTACCGTGAAAGAGAGTTTAATATACATTAGTACAAATGTAGAATGTGTTTAGAAATTTTAAAACAACACTAAAAATCATAGGCTTCAGTATATAGAGCATTTACCGAAAAATTCAATATTTTCGTAGGGGGTTACACGTAGATTTTGAGAAAAATTCAAAAATATGAAAATATTGTTTTAATGCATAGTTTCATTCTTCACTAACGTATGATGAAGGTCAAAGTTTTAGAACTTCTGTTGTCTCTGTTTTTCCCGAAAATATCGATTTTATAGTAGTTAGTCCACCAATTTAGAAAGTATTCTGAAGTTTCACTAAATTAATTGACAAACAATTAAAACGATGCATATGTACTATGAAAGAGAGTTTAATATAAATTAATACAAATATAGAATATGTTTAGAAATTTTAAAACAACACTACAGATCATAGGCTTCAGCATATAGAGCATTTACCGAAAAAGTCAATATTTTCGTAGGGGGGTTAACTCGTAGATTTTGAGAAAAATTCGAAAACATAAAAATACTGTTTTAATGCAAAGTTGCATCCTTCACTAAAATATAATGAAGGTCAAAGAGGTTTGGAACTTTTGTTATCTCTGTTTTTCTAGAAAATAGCAATTTTAGAGTGGTTAGTCTACCACTTTAGGAAGTATTATGACGTTTTACAAAATTAATTGAAAAAAACTTAAAACGATGTCCATGTACCTTGAAAGAGAGTTTAATATACATTAATACAAATGTAAAATGTGTTTAGAAATTTAAAAACAACACTAACGATCATAGGCTTCAGTATATAGAGCATTTACCCAAATATTCAATATTTTCGTAGGGGTTAACACATAGATTTTGAGAAAAATCTAAAAATATGAAAATACTGTCTTAATGCATAGTTGCGTCATTCACTAAAATATGATGAAAGTCAAAGAGGTTTGGAACCTTTGTTGTCTCCGTTTTTCTAGAGAATATCAATTTTGATGTGGTTAGTCCACAAATTTAGGGAATTTTATGAAGTTTTACTAAAATAATTAACAAAAATTAAAACGATGCCCATGTACCATGAAAGAGAGTATAATATACATTAATACAAATGTAGAATGTGTTTAGAAATTTTAAAACAACACTAAAGATCATACGCTTCAGTATATAGAGCATTTACCGAAAAAATCAATATTTTCGTAGGGGTTAACACGTAGATTTTTAGAAAAATTCAAAAATACTCTTTTAATGCATAGTGCATCCTTCACTAAAATATGATAAATGTCAAAGAGGTTTAGAACTTTTGTTGTCTCCGTTTTTCTAGAGAATAGCGATTTTATAGTGGTTAGTCAACCAATTGAGAGAGTATTATGAAGTTTTACTAAATAAATTGACAAAAAATTAAAATGATGTCCACGTACCTTGAAAGGGAGTTTAATATACATTAGTACAAATCTAGAATGTGTTTAGAAATTTTAAAACAACACTAAAAATCATAGGCTTCAGTATATAGAACATTTACCGAACAATTCAATATTTTTGTAAGGGGGTGTTAACACATAGATTTTGAGAAAAATTCAAAAATATGAAAATACTCTTTTAATGCATAATTGCATCATTCACTAAAATATGATGAAGTTCAAAGAGGTTTGGAACCTTTTTTCTCTACGTTTTTCTAGAGAATGGTGATTTTGTAGTGGTTAGTCCACCAATTTAGGGAGTATTATGAAGTTTTACTAAATTAATTGAAAAAAATTAAAAAGGTGTCCATGTACCATGAAATAGAGTTTAATATACATTAATACAAATTTAGAATGTGTTAAGAAATTTTAAAACAATACTAAAGATCATAGGCTTCAGTATATAGAGCATTTACCGAAAAATTCTATATTTTCGTAGGGGGTTACACGTAGATTTTGAGAAAAATTAAAAAATACGAAAATATTGTTTTAATGCATAGTTTCATTCCTCACTAACTTATGATGAAGGGCAAAGAGGTTTAGAACTTCTGTTGTCTCTGTTTTTCCCGAAAATATTGATTTTATAGTAGTTAGTCCACCAATTTAGAAAGTATTCTGAAGTTTCACTAAATTAATTGACAAACAATTAAAACGATGTCCATGTACTATGAAAGAGAGTTTAATATAAATTAATACAAATGTAGAATTTGTTTAGAAATTTTAAAACAACACTACAGATCATAGGCTTCAGCATATATAGCATTTACCGAAAAAATCAATATTTTCGTAAGGTGGTTAACTCGTAGATTTTGAGAAAAATTCGAAAACATAAAAATAATGTTTTAACGCATAGTTGCATCATTCACTAAAATATAATGAAGTTCAAAGAGGTTTGAAACTTTTGTTATCTCTGTTTCTCTAGAAAATAGCAATTTTAGAGTGGTTAGTCTACCACTTTAAGGAGTATTGTGAAGTTTTACAAAATTAATTGAAAAAAAATTAAAACGATGCCCATGTACCATGAAAGAGAGTTTGATATACATTAATACAAATGTAGAATGTGTTTAGAAATTTAAAAACAACACTAAAGATCATAGGCTTCAGTATATAGAGCATTTAACGAAAAATTCAATATTTTCGTAGAGGTTAACACATAGATTTTGAGAAAAATTCAAAAATATAAAAATACTGTTTTAATGCATAGTTGCATCATTCACTAACATATGCTAAAGGTTAAAAAGGTTTGGAACTTTTGTTGTCTCCGTTTCTCTAGAAAATAGCGATTTAATAGGGGTTAGTCCACAAATTTAGGGAGTATTATGAAATTTTACTAAATTAATTTTTAAAAGAATAAAGCGATGCCCTTGTACCATGAAATAGAGTTTAATATATATTAATACAAATTTAGAATGTGTTTAGAAATTTTAAAAAAACAATAATGATCATAGGCTTCAGTATATAGAGCATTTACCGAAAAATTCAATATTTTTGCAGGGGGGTTAACACATAGATTTTAAGATAAATTCAAAAATATGAAAATACTGTTTTAATGAATAGTTGCATCATTCACTAAAATATGATGAATGTCAAAGAGGTTTCGAACCTTTGTTATCTCCTCTTTTCTAGAGAATAGCGATTTTGTAGTGGTTAGTCCACCAATTTAGGGAGTATTATGAAATTTTACTAAATTAATTGACAAAAAAAATTAAAACGATGCCTATGTACCATGAAAGAGAGTTTAATATACATTAACCCAAATATAGAATGTGTTTCGAAATTTTAAAACACACTAAAGATCATAGGCTTCAGTATATAGAGCATTTACCAAAAAATTCATTATTTTCGTGGAGGTTAACACATAGATTTTGAGAAAAAATCAAAAAAATGAAACTACTGTTTTAATGAATAGTTGCATCCTTCACTAACATATGATTAATGTCAAAAAGGTTTGGAACTTTTGTTGTCTCCGTTTCTCAAGAAAATAGCGATTTTATAGGGGTTAGTCCACAAATTTAGGGAGTGTTATGAAATTTTACTAAATTAATTGACAAAAAAATAAAACGATGCCCTTGTACCATAAAATAGAGTTTAATATATATTAATACAAATGTAGAATGTATTTAGAAATTGTAAAATAACAATAAAGATCATAGGCTTCAGTATATAAAACATTTACCAAAAAATTCAATATTTTCGTAGGGGTTAATACGTAGATTTTGAGAAAAATTCAAAAATATGAAAATACTCTTATAATGCATAGTTGCATCATTCACTAAAATGTGATGAAGGTCAATGAGGTTTTGAACCTTTGTTGTCTCCGTTTTTCTAGAGAATAGTGATTTTGTAGTGGTTAGTCCACCAATTTAGGGAGTATTATAAAGTTTTACTAAATTAATTGACAAAAAATTAAAACGATGACCATGTACCATGAAAGAGGATTTAATATATATTAATTCAAATGTAGAATGTGTTTAGAAATTTTAAATCAACACTAAAGATCATAGGCTTTAGTATATAGAGCATTTACCAAAAAAATCAATATTTTCGTAGTGGTTAACACATAAATTTTGAGAAAATTTCGAAAATAGGAAAACAGTGTTTTAATGCATAGTTTCATCATTCACTAACATATGATGAAGGTCAAAGAGGTTTGAAACTTTTGTTGTATTCGTTTTTCTAGAGAATAGCGATTTTGTAGTGGTTAGTCCACCAATTTAGGAAATATTATGAAGTTTTACTAAATTAATTGACAAAAAATTAAAACGATACACATATACCATGAAAGAGAGTTTAATATAAATTAATACAAATTTAGAATGTGTTTAGAAATTTTAAAACAATACTAAAGATCATAGGCTTCAGTATATAGAGCATTTACCGAAAAATTCAAAAATATTAAAATACTGTTTTAATGCATAGTTGCATCATTCACTAAAATATGATGAGGGTCAAAGAGGTTTGGAACCTTAGTTGTCTCCGTTTTTCTAGAAAATAGCGATTTTGTAGTGGTTAGTCCACCAATTTAGGGAGTATTATGAAGTTTTACTAAATTAATTGAAAAAAATTAAAACAATGCTCATGTACCATGAAAGAAAGTTTTGTATACATTAATACAAATGTAAAATGTGTTTTGAATTTTTAAAACAACATTAAAGATCATAGGCTTCAGTATCTAGAACATTTACCGAAAAAATTGATATTTTCGTAGGGGGTTAGTTAACACATAGATTTTGAAAAAAAATCAAAAATATATAAATATTGTTTTAATGCATAGTTGCATCATTCACTAACATATGATGAAAGTCAAAAAGGTTTGGAACTTTTGTTGTCTTCGTTTTTTTTTTTAAATAGCGATTTTATAGTGGTTAGTCCACCAATTTAGGGAGTATTATGAAGTTTTACTAAATTAATTGACAAAAAAAATAAAACGATGCTCATGTACTATGAAAGAGAGTTTAATGTACATTAATAGAAATGTAGAATGTGTTTAGAAATTTTAAAACAACACTAAAGATCATAGTCTTCAGTAGATAGAGCATTTACCGAAAAATGCAATATTTTCGTATGGGTTTTTAACAAATAGATTTTGAAAAAATTAAAAAATATGAAAATGCTGTTTTAATGCATAGTTGCATCATTCACTAAAATATGATGAATGTCAAAAAGGTTTGGAACCTTTGTTGTCTCCGTTTTTCTAGAAAATAGCGATTTTGTAGTGGTTAGTCCATCAATTTAAAAAGTATTATGAAGTTTTACTAAATTAATTGACAAAAAGTTTAAAACGATCTCCACATAACCTGAAGTGATAAAACCCTAGAAAACGTCAGACAATGTCGATGCCAGTCTATGTATTTGTATAACTACTATAGACGCACAGTATACCTTTACATCTATCTACCTTTTAAATGTTGTTTTTGGGTAAATGTAGTTTTTTTTTTGTCACTGAGGGTAAATGTGTTAATCTATTTCAAGACCAAGACCTAATTTTAGATTTGACTTAATTCAATCCTAACATGATTCTAAAGAAGGTAGGAACACTAACCTTGATCCATGCTTGGATGCAATCCCACCAATTGATGTTCTCCTCTTTAACCTTCTTTCTTTGGTGGTTTCCTTGATGGAGAAGAAACCCCAAACCTTCCCTTAATCTCTCTTGTTGATAATCAGTATTATTATTATGTGTTTTTGAAAGACTCTCACTTTTCTTACGTGAATAAAAAAGACGATGCATAAGGTCTTTTATATTAGGCAAACGGTTGTGTGTGTTAAGCAACACAACTCTCCATAATTCCAACATAACTCTTTGATATAATAACCGTACCACAACGTATAGTCATATATGTTATATACCATTATTTAATATATATATAACATATATTATATAATTATGAGATTAAGGACATTTATGAATATAAGGTAAAGTAGGAGGGTTATCAATACACCCGGATTCTAATTCATTAATCGAAACCGATCCATCACGGTATCGCTTTATATTAGAATCTAAAAACATTAATATGAACTTGAACTTTATATTAAACCAATAGATACATAGGTCACATAGAATATAAAATATTCTTACATTCTCCCACTTGACCTTTGTGTCTACTTAAAGGTTCAATAACTTTAATGTGCACTTTTATATCAAATTCACTTGATCTTTACTAAAAATTTGAATTGATCGAATCATGGCGGTTGTATGCCATTAAACGACATAGTCCCTTCCATGTATCACAAATCAATTCCAATTTTATATCAATCCTTATATGAGAAGAACTTTTATTTCTCAAACCAACCATATGTTATCTACAAACCATAAGTGTATACACATACTTTAATGATAACATAATAAATAAATCAGAAACATAACTTTATGTGAATTCTCAGTGTCAAATACATAATGAGCATCCCATAACTAAAATAGCAAAGCCTTATCTATAATACCCATACGTTCTACATGGCCATTGAACGCCTTGGGTGGTAAACCTTTAGTTAGCGGATCCGCTACCATCATGTCCGTCCTTATGTGCTCGAATGACACTCTCTGTTTCTGAACTTCTTCTTTAACAGACAGGTACTTTAACTCCATGTGCTTAGCACCCTTCGAGTACTTGTCGTTCTTTGAAAAGAAGACAGCTGCTGAATTATCGCAGTAAATTCTCAGCGGCTTGGCTATAGTGTCGACAATCCGAAGCCCTGAGATAAAGTTCCGCAGCCATAGTGCATGAATTGTGGCCTCAAAGCATGCCACAAATTCAGCCTCCATAGTGGAAGTAGCAATGACAGACTGCTTTCCACTCTTCCATGATATTGCTCCCCCAGCTAATAGGAACAAGTAGCCAAACGTCGATTTTCTGCTATCAACGCATCCGGCATAGTCTGAATCTGAATATCCTATAACTTCCAGCTGATCAGATCTCCTATATGTAAGCATGTTCTCTTTGGTGCCTTGCAAGTACCTGAGAACCTTCTTTGCAGCTTTCCAGTGGTCCATTCCGGGATTACTTTGATATCGACCCAACATTCCAACAGCAAAGTTGATATCAGGTCGAGTACATGTTTGAACATAGTTCAAACTCCCAACCACCGATGCATAGGGAATTCTTTCCATTTCTTTCCGCTCCAATTCATTTTTAGGACATTGCATTTTACTGAACTTGTCCCCCTTCTGAATTGGAGTTATTCCTGCAGAGCATTTCTCCATTTTATATCTCTTTAAGATCTTATTGATATATCCTTCCTGAGACAAACTTAACTGTCCTTGTGATCTATCTCGAAATATTTCTATTCCGATCACATAAGATGCCTCACCCATATCTTTCATTTCAAAGTTCTTAGAGAGATACTTCTTCACATCATGTAACATACCCATGTCATTTGCAGCAAGTAAAATATCATCAACATATAGGACTAAAATCACAAACTTACTCCCACTGATCTTAATGTAGATACATCGATCAACAATGATCTCTACAAAACCATATGAAGTGATGGTATCATTAAACTTTATATACCATTGTCGAGAAGCTTGTTTTAGTCCATATATTGACTTTCTCAGCTTACACACCAAATTTTCTTTTCCTGTGACCACGAATCCTTCTGGTTGGTCCATATATACTTCCTCCTCAAGATCTCCATTCAGAAAGGCGGTTTTCACATCCATCTGGTGAAGCTCAAGATCATAATGAGCCACCAAAGCCAAAACAATTCTAAGAGAATCCTTCTTTGAAACCGGAGAGAAGGTCTCTTTATAGTCAATGCCATCTTTCTGGGTGAAACCTTTAGCAACAAGGCGAGACTTGCGTCTTTCAGGTTTACCTTTCGAGTCACGTTTAGTCTTATAGACCCATTTACAACCAATGGTTTTGAAACCATCAGGCAACTCTACTAAGTCCCATACATGATTATCATCCATAGATTTCATTTCTTCTTTTGAGCCATCAAACCACTCTTCAGAATTGTCACTTTCCATGGCCATTTTGAATGAGATCGGATCGTCATCCATGCTTAAGTCACATTCATTTTCAATAGTGTAAACCACGTAATCGTTTGAAATGGCAGATCTTCTTTCTCTTCCAGATCGCCTTAAAGGTATTTGTGGATCACGATTCTCTTCTTGAATTATGACATGTTCATCAACAGTATTTTCAGCTAGTGGAATTGGCTCATCATTATGTTGTCCTATTGTGTCATTAGAGTCTGATGCAACAATAGGAACAACTACTTTACGTGGAACTACAGGTGAAGGAACTTCAACCTGAACTTCATTAATGTCCACTTTTCGTGGTTCACCACTCCCACTAGTTTCACCGTTTTCAATGAACCTAGCATTACCCGAATCAACTATTCTCGTACTATGGTTAGGACAATAAAATGTATACCCCTTTGATTTTTCAGGATAGCCAATGAAAAATCCACTGACAGTCCTAGAATCAAGTTTCTTTTCTTGTGGATTATATAGCCTTACTTCTGCTGGACAACCCCACACACGTAGATGTCTTAAACTAGATTCCTTCCCGTCCACAGCTCATAAGGAGTCTTAGGAACTGCCTTACTAGGAACCCGGTTCAGCACATACGTTGCAGTTCTTAATGCATATATCCACAAAGAAAGGGGTAATGAGCAATTACTCAACATGCTCCTAACCATTTCTATTAAGGTACGGTTCCGCCTCTCAGCTACACCATTCTGCTGAGGAGTACCAGGCATTGTGTATTGTCCACATATGCCCCTACTTTCAAGTAATTTTGCAAATGGACCAGGACATTGTCCACTTTCATCGAATTTTCCATAAAATTCACCACCTCTATCAGATCTCACTATTTTAACCTTTTTATCTAACTGCCTTTCCACCTCGTCAATGAATACCTCTAGGACATTCACAGATTTAGACTTTTCATGCAGTAGATAGGTATATCCATACCGTGAGTAATCATCAATAAATGTGATGAAATATTTTTCGCCACTCCATGAAGGAGCATCGAAAGGGCCACATATATCGGTGTGTATTAACTCAAGAAGCTGAGTGCTTCTTGTGGCTGGTTTCTTTAAAGTATGTTTCGTCTGCTTTCCCTTAATGCAGTCTATGCATACATCTAAGTCACTGAAATCCAACTGAGGAAGAATTTCATTCTTTATTAACCTCTTAATTCTTTCTTTGGAAATATGACCTAGTCGTTGATGCCACAAGAAAGCAGAACTTTCATTAATTGCGCTACGCTTAATGCCTCGACTTTCAACATTAAATAAGGATTCAGAAAACTTTGCATCAAGGTTGAACTTATAAAGTGAATCAAATAAAATACCACTACCATAAAAGTAATCATTTCGGTACAATGTGAAAACACCATGTGCAACCTTAATACTAAAACCTAAATTGTCCAACCTACTAACAGAAACAAGATTTCTAGCACACTCAGGTACATAGAGACATCCTTCAAGATCCACATGACTTCCAGTGTCCAAGATCAATCTATACGTCCCAATTCCTTCTATTTGTGCCTTCATCCTGTTTCCCATGAACAAGTACTGTTCAGGTCCTCTTATGGGCTGGATCGAACTGAATCCCTGTTTAATATGAGACACATGAGTAGTAGCATCAGAATCTAACCACCAAGTATTATTAGGAACTTCAACAAGATTCATTTCATAGCAAACAAAGCTGTAATGTTTACCTTTCTTGTCGAACCAATCCTTCCTTTTAGGACAATCCTTCTTGAAGTGTCCTACTTGCTTACAAAAGAAACATTTCTTTTCCTTCTGGATTTGACTTTGAGGTCCTTTCACGAAGTTTTTAGCATTCCTTTTGCGTTTCCTACTTGATGTTCTTTTGCTGCTACTGGCACTTCCAAGACCTACGAGGTTAGCAACTTGATCTTTCATCTTCCTTAATCTCCCCTCCTCTTGAATTAGCATAGCCTTTAATTCTTTAAAGTTCCATTTATCCTTAATGGTGTTGTAATTCACCTGGAACTGGCTAAATTCAAGAGGTAGAGAGTTCATGATGAATTGGACCAAGAATTGCTCATGTACCTCCATTCCCAAGGTCGTTAACTTTGCTGCCAGATTAGACATGTGCGTCAAATGATCATGGATTGGCTGAGACCAGTCAAACTTCTTTGTAGTTAGCTCATTCATGAGACTTCCTACAATCGACTTGTCAGCCAATTCCGATTGTGAACACTCCTTAATTTTCTCTATGAATTCCCTTGCTTTCTCTGTCTTAGGCATTGATGGCTTAATACTTTCTGCCATCGTCAACCTCATAAGGTTCAAGCTCAGCCTGTTAGATCGCTCCCATCTCTCATAACGAGACTTTTCAGATTCGGAGCTATCTACTGTAATAGCTGAGGGTTCCTCATCAGTTAGTATGGCAGAGTCCAAAGCCATTACACCCAGTGTAAACCGGATTTGCTCGAACCACTCACCATAGTTGAGGCCATTAAACTTTACAACAGAGTTAGCAGATGCAAATACATTTGATGAAGCTGCAAGCATTCATACATGTTTACCCGTTAGTGCTTTGAGACTTTAATATATATTCAGACTAATAGAAACTTTTAACACTTATATTTTAAATAACCTTTGGGCAATATTTAAATATAAGTACTTTCATTGATGCTAATTATATATTCTTTAATATTAATCATATCAACTTTAGTCAAATAAATATGTCATCTTTGGATATACATATTATTCACTATAGTAGAAAATGATTAATTCTTTTCTTATTATTAATTATATTTAATGATCCACCTTTGGGTGATCTCCTAAAATATAAATAATAATTTAATTGATCAATCAAACTTTTATGTCATTTAGCATCCTTGATCAAGATCAATTATAAATTCTATAGATTTTAATATTTGTAAGTAAATAACAAGATCACTTTGGTGACTAACATGTTATAAACTATACAAACATTAAAATATTAATAGGTAAATTTATCCTAATATTATGTTATATATATATATATATATATATATTTTTTTTTTTTTTTAATATTTCATAACACAAGTTACCTATTAATAAAATGCAGCGGAAGCATTTAACCGTAAAGACACAACACTCGGTTCCTTGTTTTTTTTTTTTTTTTTTTTTTTTTTAAACCATGCATACACACGTTTGTTCCATGACACAACTTCTCATTGCTGACTTTTCATACATGTGTGTAGTAACCGTTAACACGTCCAGAATTTTAACCATAATGAATTAACTATTTCACTCATAATTATGAATTCAAACGCATTCATGAATCAACGAAACCAGCAATTTATGTTGCTGTAACTTAATTGAGTAAAATAATTAATTCTAACCAATCTTTTTGTAACGGCGCACTACACAAAACCCCTTAATCATGCATGTGCCTTTATCGTGAAATCTTGACACTTTTAAACAATTAAAATTTATGCAGAGATGTGAATCCTTCTTGTCTTTTAACGGAACATATTATTAATTCAAGCAAATAAGGTTACGTCAACGACTACCAGATCCGTGCATAACTTGCAGTTCGATTCATAACCGTAATATACACTTGTTCTCAGACTTGATCAAATGCACTTTAACGGTAAGTACGTTTACAATCTACGCCATCCAGTTTACGAGAACTTATGTTAACTTTTACATGGATCATGAACACTCTTTAAAATGGATTAAACCATATATGTTCATAACTTTTCCAAACGCCTAATTGGTGAATTAATTAAATCTAGAATGGCTCTGATACCACATGTTAATCTATTTCAAGACCAAGACCTAATTTTAGATTTGACTTAATTCAATCCTAACATGATTCTAAAGAAGGTAGGAACACTAACCTTGATCCATGCTTGGATGCAATCCCACCAATTGATGTTCTCCTCTTTAACCTTCTTTCTTTGGTGGTTTCCTTGATGGAGAAGAAACCCCAAACCTTCCCTTAATCTCTCTTGTTGATAATCAGTATTATTATTATGTGTTTTTGAAAGACTCTCACTTTTCTTACGTGAATAAAAAAGACGATGCATAAGGTCTTTTATATTAGGCAAACGGTTGTGTGTGTTAAGCAACACAACTCTCCATAATTCCAACATAACTCTTTGATATAATAACCGTACCACAACGTATAGTCATATATGTTATATACCATTATTTAATATATATATAACATATATTATATAATTATGAGATTAAGGACATTTATGAATATAAGGTAAAGTAGGAGGGTTATCAATACACCCGGATTCTAATTCATTAATCGAAACCGATCCATCACGGTATCGCTTTATATTAGAATCTAAAAACATTAATATGAACTTGAACTTTATATTAAACCAATAGATACATAGGTCACATAGAATATAAAATATTCTTACAAAATGTAGTTTTCCTTTTATTTATATGATTTTCTGATTTTTCTTTGAGAGAGAAACTGGCTCTGTTTTACCTTATAAGTGTTGATTTAGATCCATACATAAAATGGAAATATCAGGTTTTGCTTCGTTGATCCATAGTCACATAGTTATTATGCCTTCATTAAAAAAAAAACATAGGTAAAATATAGTTGTTACTTGTTAGTGATGTCATAACAACTATTATAATGTTTAAATCCAAATAATATGCACTATTATATTATTATATTATATTGGTGCATATTATTATAATGTTTAAATCTTGAGAAATTAGGTTCCCTATACCTACAAAAAATCGAAATTAACTAACTACCAATTCACTATTCCAAACACTATTTGATTTCCTATAATCCCATATTACCCCCACTGACCTATGAACCTACATGATATGGCTAAGATTTGTTGCGAGTACTTCTACTAATACAAATCAGCTGTCTTCTTCTCTTCTCTCACTTTCCAAACCCACTTTTCCTTTTATTTTGTTCTTGATTTTTAGAAATCTAGAAATTATTAAAAAATACCCAGAAATTTGCCTAAGATAATGAATTTTGTGATGATGATGGCTAAGACAACTTGGCAGAATAACAACCATATCCAATATTGACGTTATTCCAGCGTTGAGATGGGAGAATCCGAAGAGTAGATCAAGAAAGCGTTAACGTTTAAGCCATGGCTATTTCTCTCCTTCATCCTCAAGTACCATGCAAGCATCGATTACAAGCTTTGCCAATCCTCAGCCAACTCACTGTGAGTCCTCTAGCGATTCCGGGTTGAGATCTTGATCTGACTCGATTGATTGACTCACTGTCTCAGACGAGTTTGTGAACAAGAAATCAAGCGTTTTGGCCTCAAATACATCTTTAACGATTCTGCATCAAGGTCTTGATCCATCTCGGATAAGGGATTTGCCATCTCGAACAAGTTTGTGAACTATTACCCAATTACTTCATCGGACAATACATTTCCATTGTGCTAGTTATATGGTCTGAATTTTTCGTTTGAGATTCATGAAAGAAAACATATGAATTAACCAATCAGAACATACCTAAACGTTACATTTTACTTTTTATTAGATGCTACATTTATTTTTAACTGATACATATTTGTTTAGCTTCTATAAAACATGTTATCGTTAACTAATAAATGTCTAGTTAGTTGCTACAAATTAGGTACCGTTACTTGATTTACCTGGTTGGTTAGAATGTTATAAACTTTGTCCGGCTAATTGAGAAATAGTTGGTAAGATGTTACAAAATAATATCATATAGACTCTAACTATTTGAATATCTCCTAACATTACAAGGTCCTAATTAGGAGTAAATATATTGTAGAGGCAGTCTAACATTCCAAAAATGATTTATCTTAATGATATCTAACATTATAGTAGACATAAATATACTTAGATGACTTTACGCGAACCAAAAAATTACATGATTTTCATTATTAGTGTCCAATACTATTTTTATTTTTCTAACAATGTTACTATCGAAAATTACATTATATGTTAATATTTAAGACGGTTGGGGTACCATTATGTTTTCATATAACATCTAACAATATTTTTGTAGATTAATATAAATATTACATCTTTACAGGCATTCTTTAACCATGTGATATTGGTTTTTTGATATAGTATTAATATCCAGAGTAAACTCTAACTATTTTGAATAGCTGCTAACATTATTATTATCCTTTATGTAATTCTACGTAAAGTATATCATTAACTTCTAAGTAAACATGTTAGACATCATTAATATATTATATACTCTAGTATGGGCTCATGTCTTATTATTAACTAATTCTTAAATCACATGGCAGCCTTCATGTATATAAGAAAGAATATGAAAAAAAATTAACGTATATCATTTAACAACTAAATAAACTTATAAAACTTACATAAAGAGAAACAAATCGGTTGATTTCATGTTGGTGAGAATTGAAGAGAAGACTAAAAGAGATGGTGAGCATTGACGATGATGGAAAGATATAGATTAGAAAGATGATAAAAATTTATTTAAAAAATAAAAAATCTTGTGGTTACAATCATCCTACTCGCAAACCTAAGATGAACAGAAGGCTACGACTTCTGGGTCCATATCTCCTGTGATTTTTGTGTCAGTAGTTTCTTAGCTCGTGGAGTGGAGAGAAGGGCATTATAGGGAAACCATGAACAAATTGCTACAGAGATCTGAGGTTTAAAGAGCATAAGGGCATTTTCTTAATATTGGTGTATATAGAGCAAATTGACTCATTAAATCTTTCGTTAAATTAGGCTTTAATTGGATTTTTATCAAGGATTTTACTGAGATAACAAGGATATCAACAATTCAAGACCGAAAGCTATGACAATTTGTCTATCTTGTTGGCATCGAGGAAACGATAATTTCCCAACAGTTTTTCTATTAATTCTGACTCGTTGACAAATCAACCTGACTTCATAACACAATACCCATTTATATATGGGGAATTGCACCCCACAAGTTCAAAATTTTTATAATTCACAAACTAACCAAAAAAAAAAGGTCAAACCGATATTCTATGTATATTTTATAATAATAATAACAATTTTATCTTTTCTCTTTTTTTCTTCTTACCGGTTGCATTTTTTCTTCATTTTCTGTTTTTTTTTTTCATTTCATACCAATGTTTACAATTTATGGTTTATTATTTAAATTTGGATTTGTGTTTAATATTTAGAGGTTGTGGATAGAGTAAGAGTCCTATACTATTTTGATAATTTCATAATTTCATAATTTCATCAATATATATTATACTATTTATTTTGTTCCATTCTATTTGGTTTTAGAATTATATTTGTATTTAAGGTTTATATTTGGGTTTAGGGTTACTGATTAGGGCTTATGGTTTAGTATTTAGTATATGGATGCGGAGGTTGGGGTCAACATTAACTTCTTACATGCAATCATAAACATTTCATAATTTCATCAATATATACTATGTATTTTGTTCCGTTCTATTTATATTTGGATTGAGGGTTTAGTGATTAGAATTTATGGTTTAGTATTTAGAAGTTGAGATTGAGATTGAAGTCATCATTAACTTCTTCCATGTATGTTCCATTCTATTTGAGTTTAGGGATTATATTTGGGTTTAAGGGTTATTTTTAAGTTTAGGATTTATATTTGGATTTAGAGTTTAGTGATTAGGATTTAGGGTTTAGTATTTAAGGGTTAGGAGTGAGGTTAGGATAGGGTTTAGTATTTAGGGGTTGTGATAGGACTGATGTCTTGTACTATTTTGGTGATATGGTACAAAACTTTGTGAATCAATATGGTATGGTAATTTGAATGTCAACTTTGTTATGAACAGAACGTCTAAATCGTGGGGTATATAAATTAGTGTCGACGTTATTTCTATTTCATTTGTCACCGGTTACTTGCTGCAATAAAAGGTATAACCGGATGAGTTTCACCTTAAATGTTATTAACTCAATATTACGTCAAAATCAATGTCATCCATTTAATTATATTTGTGATTTTAGCCATGGCAAATTAACCCATATATATTTGTTACGAACAACATGTGGAGAAGTATTCCACATCCGTTGGTCCGACGAATGTAGACACACATTATCTGCCAATCTGCCATTGATATATATATATATATATACATTTGTATTTAAGACTATAAAAATGTGAACATACAAGTACAACACACTATTACCTACATGCATGATTAACAAACGATATGAAAACCTAAGAACACCGCATAATCATTAAAATTACAATTAAATAACCCGAAGGGTCTAAACTCTACAATCCTCTTTACACAGTGATTATTGCAAAGCTACAATATCATGAATTTATTACTAATTACTCCTTAGGAAGAGAAAATAGTTATTTCATATGAATAGAAAAGTGAGAGATAATCCAAAAATGTGTGAGAGAGAAATGTGAGAAAGAGAGAGGGGAAAAGAAAGCAAAGTTTGAAACGGGCCCCATGACATGTCCTCTCTAACGTCAACATTATCCTCCATTATTACTATTACTTTCACCCTCTCATCAAACTCACTCAAACCTTTCGTTCTTCTTATTACCTAAATCACCAGATCCATGTATAAAATATAAAAAGACCCCTGAAACCTCAACAACATCTCTCTATCTCTACAATCAACAAGATCATATCATGTCATCTCCTAGAGATAGAGGAAAGAGCTCGATGGAATCATCAGGATCAGAGCCACCGGTGACACCAAGCCGTTACGAGTCACAGAAGAGACGCGACTGGAACACTTTCGGACAGTACTTGAGGAACCAAAGACCGCCACTGCCGATGTCTCACTGCAACTGCAACCACGTGCTTGATTTCCTCAGGTACTTAGACCAGTTCGGTAAGACAAAAGTGCACGTGCCTGGCTGTATGTTCTACGGTCAGCCTGAGCCACCAGCTCCTTGCACATGTCCTCTCAGACAAGCTTGGGGAAGTCTCGACGCTTTGATCGGACGGCTGAGAGCGGCTTACGAGGAGAACGGTGGATCTCCGGAAACAAACCCTTTCGCTAGTGGAGCAATAAGGGTTTATCTCAGGGAGGTTAGGGAGTGTCAGGCCAAAGCTAGAGGGATTCCTTTCAAAAAGAAGAAGAAGAAGCCAACGACGACGGAGATGGGTGGTGGAAGAGAGGACTCTTCTTCTTCATCCGCCTCTCCCTTCGGCTTCTCTTAAGATTCTCATGATCTTGGTGAGACTTTGTGGTAATACATTTCTCCATTAACTATGCTTTTGTTTGATTGAATATGTGCATTTGCATTCAATTAAATATATGCATTTAACTTTGTTTCTTGATCTCTTTACTAGAGACTTATGAATCTGTGGTTTCATTAACTAGCTACATACCGCAAATATATATGTTTATATCGTAGAATGCTCCATGTATTAAAACCCTAAGTGGAGAAATAGTTAGGCTTTTGATTTTTGAGAAAGTCTTGATTAGATATATATATATATATTGTATTGATGTTGGGTTCAGATTAGGGGACCGGATCGTGATTAGATTATAGGTTTTGAATGGAAGCAGCTAGATTTTTTTAATGATCAATCATTTTAGTTTTGGAATGGTAATTAAATACATGAAAACAAGTTTTCAAGTTTCTAGCATATCAAATATTGAATGGATGATACATTGAGTTTTCTAGTTCCAGAAACGAAAAACTATTCTCTAAACCTTGTAATGCATCATACATTTTTTTACTCTATATGTGTTTGGAATTTGAAGATTCTCTAAGTTATCCTAGAGAATTACTCACTTCAAATTTTGGAAAAAACATTTGATTCTCCAAAGATGGATTGTTTCGTCATCAACCCCACATACACATATGTAGAGAGAGATACAATGTTTTACCACTGTTGTTTATATAAACAGTAGTTCAAGGAAGTAATGATTGGCTCTTACAATGCATTCTTTTAAAAGATTTGTGAAGATTTTGTTCCCCTTGGATATCAAGGGAGAAATTGATTGAATCTTCTTTTCCCCCTCATTTTATAACCTAAAGAAATCGATTAATAATTAAGAGTTCATGATTGTTCTTAAAGGTTAATAAAGGTTATCTCAGAATAGAAGTTAATACACATATAATACTTTCTTGATCATGCTTTAATTATTGCTATGTGTGTCTTAGGGAAATTATCTCAACATGAACAACTCAATCATATGTTAACATTTTCAGTTTAACCGAATGCTAATCAGTAATCACAATTCAACCAATTGTAAATAGGATCTCAGATTTTAGAGCTTCAACTATGAGATATCAACTAGAGCTTTTATAAAGGCTGTTAAACTGCACAAACATTAGAGTATCTAGTTATGCATTGGTATTTTCTGAGATTATATAATATATTATTAGATTTTGTGGGACAGTAAGGGCATCCTCATTGCTAGGAATTTAATTGCATATCTTAGGTTAGTTTATTAATATAATTAGATTAAGAGATTTTGTTAAGATACTTAATTAAAAATGGAGATTATTGGTAGATACTTTTGTAGTTTCTTAGCTAAATAGTAATATTTTTTTTATTTTGTAAATTTTTTGAGAGGACTTTATAACAAAACATATAACATTAAACATAAGAAAATAACAAAGTTGAACAAAAATTTAAAAAAAAAAGATTACAAAGTTGAAAAAAAAAATGCATAAAAGCATCTTTTTATTCAATTCATAGAAACTTAAACATGAAATCTTAATTTTCAAACCCAAATTGATCCCATATATGTTCGATCAAATCAAGTTTTAATTGTCTATGGATTGGTCTACCCCGAACTTTTGCCCGACGATCAAGTGTACTGAAAAGCTCGGTAGGCATCTTGACGCAAAAAGAAATATCCTCATCTTGAAACGTCTCATCTTGAGTCTGTGTACGTCGTTCATCTTCGACAATCATATTATGGAGTATGATACATGCTCTCATAATATTTGTTATCTTAGATTTATCCCATAAATTAGATGGATTTTTAATAACGGCGAATCTAGCTTGCAGGACTCCAAAGGCACGCTCAACATCTTTTTGGACAGATTCTTGGGTTTTAGCAAATAGTGAATGTTTTGGACCCTGTGGTAGTCGGATAGATTGAATAAATGTCGCCCACTCCGGATAAATACCATCCGTGAGATAGTAGGCGAAATCGTACTCCCTTCCGTTGACATTGAAGTTGACTTGCGGAGCTATTCCTTTAATAATGTCATCAAAAACAGGTGATCGATCTAGAATATTAAGATCGTTCATAGTACCTGGAGCTCCAAAAAATGCGTGCCATATCCATAGGTCATAAGAAGCTACGGCCTCCAACACAATTGTTGGTTTATCGGTTCCTCGTGAATACATACCTTTCCAAGCGGTGGGGCAATTCTTCCACTCCCAATGCATACAATCGATGCTTCCAATCATCCCGGGAAATCCACGTTCTTCTCCTTTAGCGAGTAGTCTTTCAAGATCCTCCGCTGTTGGACGTCTTAGGTATTCATCTCCAAACAAGTGGATAATTCCCGCGGTAAATTGGTGCAAGCATTTTCGAGCTGTGGTTTCACCAAGTCTTACATATTCGTCAACTGTATCAGCCCCACCACCATATGCTAATTGACGAATGGCTGCAGTGCATTTTTGGAGCGGTGATAGACTTGACCTTCCGACTGCATCTTGTGTTGGAGCAAAATAAGCTACTTCCGTAGAGAGACGATGCACAATACGCAGGAACAATGACTTGCTCATTCGAAACCGTCGCCGAAATATATTGGGAGGGTATGTAGGAGTTTCAGAAAAATAATCATTCCACAGGTTGATGTGGCCTTCTTCCCGGTTTCTCTCAATAAATATACGTTTTTTACGCTCTTTCGGTTCGGGAAAAGTATCTGGGATTTCTAATAATTCTTCAAAAAGGGATTCAAATTCAACATCATCATCTTTGTGGTAATGATAATGAGAAGAAGAAGCCATTTTTAAAAAAAAAATGAATGGGGAGAAAATGTTTGGAAAGAGAGTTCAAGAGAGATGAGTTGTGGTGAAGGTAATGAGAGAAGATGTTATATTTTTATAGCACACAATGTTTCCCTTCTGATATTTTCCCTATAAACTCCCGTGATGTTAATAGTTTTGAAATCTTGTGACACCAGATTTGATAATTTTGTTGTGTTGTTAGTTTCTTCTGACAGTTGTTTGCTTGTTTTGTTGTGTTGTTTCACATGTTTATATGTTTCTAACTCTGGTGATCACAACACCATACCGACATGAGAGAAGTAAAATACATACAAATACTCTTTATCATATTACACATTTCCGACATGAACAACCATTTCAAATATGACCATCATCCCTAATACATAAGTCCTTATTACAAACCGCAAAGCAACAACCCGACCATTACAGCTAAAATACATAAGCAGTCTACTTAAACATGACCATCATCCCCATTACGACTAAAACAACGACCATGAAAGCAACAACCATTTCAAACCGATTGGTAAACACTGGATTCTTGTTACTTAGCTTAGAAACCATCTCCTCTAGTTTAGCCACCTTCTGCTCAGTCACATAGTCACCCATAAGGGTAAGAGAATCTACCTTTTGAGCCAGTTCGAGGGTGTGTAAATCCCTTGCTTTCATCTCTTCCATAACGGCGACATCCCACCACTTCCAAACATGGCAGTCGCCATCATCAACATTTGCGCAGGTGTAGTATAGTCTACCTGGATGATTTCGAGAATGAGAGCTTGCGAGAAGGGGTAGACGACCACAGTAACATATCTGCGGGATTCCAAACTCCACCTCAGGTTGAGGCGGGTAATGAACTTGCTCAGCAATGTTGTCTCTTATTTCTTCTTGATCCCGACGAATAAGATCGGCTGTCTCGTCGTAGCCACTGGATACTGTGTGCCCACCAAACGTATCTGATTGTGATGGCTGACTATAGCTGTAATCAAGTCTCATTGTTACTTAACCTGCAAAAAAAAATTATTAAATATATTAGTAAATTATACACACTGAAGATACAAAGTAAGCAACAGATTGACCATTAAAAAATTTATTTGAACCACAACTGAAGCTTTAGCATAAATATTAGAAGGGAACAGAGTCAACATACAAATTAAGTAAGCAACAGACATGAAGCAACTACTAGAAACATGAAGCAACGAGCATAAACATATTGAACATACAAACAAAGCAACATATAAAACCATAGAACACATTATTTGAACACATCATTCTCAGAAATACTGGAGGAGTAGTTTGTTCTTGACAACATCTTCAGACTCAGTTAGGGGTTCTTTTTTCGAAAGGAGAGTGTCTAGTATAGCCAGCTTTGACAGTTTTTCCTTCATAGCCAAATCCTCCTTCTTGATCTCCCAAATGGTCTTATAATCATCGAGAGCCTTCCCTGAACCATTATTCCTTCTTGCTTTTGCAGCCTTGATCCCTTCAGGCCGTATCTGATGATCATCGACATTGACACTTGAAGATTGTGCGGATTCGTCACCAGTTTTCCTCTTTGCAGGGCCAGTAGCTTTGGGAGTGTTGAGGTTGATCCATTTCTGTTCATACCTCAACACACACCATGCGTGCTCAAGGTTAAATTTAATGTTGTAATCACTATAGAAAATATCATGAGCGGCCTTCAGAACATCATTCTCACCCTGACCACTACTCTGTTGTCTCTCGGCAGCTGCAAAGGCCCCACAAAATTTGTTTGTGAGATCATTGATCTTGTGCCACCTCTGCTTACAGTTGAGATGCATCCTCCTGTCACCACTCGCTTTAGCATGCGGAGTTTCTGCAAAGTATTCTCCAACGCGCTCCCAGAAAGTCCCTCCCTTTTGGTCATTACCAACTATAGTATCCTTAGAAGTGTTTAACCAGGCACTTATTAGAACCTCGTCATCGGCAGGGCTCCATTTTCTTCTCTCCCTACGCTGGGCTGGTGTGTCTTCTTGGGGACTTGGAGCCTCAGATTGTTGTGAACTAAAGGGAGGGATATCTGAAGCTCCAATGTTCATACTAGAAGGAAAACTCTCATAATGAAAGTTTCCCTGTAGAACACTCTCATTTTGACTGTTGAGAAGTCCTACATAGCTAGAGGAATTACTATATGGATGCATCGAATCGATAGATACAAGAACAGAGAAGGGAGTAATAAAGAGAAGCCGGAATGGTTACTTATTTGATGACAGAAGAGAGAAAGAAGATGATGGAGAGTATATGATATAAAAGAGGATGAGTTTCGTTAAATAGGTGAAACTTTAAGTGTAATAAGTTCCAATACTAAAGACTAACCATAAACTACCAATGTCTAATCAAAAGTTATTACACTTTACTACTACAAAGCTTTCAATTTTATAGGTTCATTAAATCAAAACGTGATTTCGTTTGAACTTTCAAACTACCTACACTAAACTAAGAGCAAACAATACGAAGACTTGGTTACAAACAAACTACACTTCGCAAGCATTAAATACACTTCTCAAGCAAATTAATTATCAAGATCAAGCAAACTTGGTTACAAACAGAGTCCAGTTCAATTAAATATAAACCTGAATTTGGTTTCAAACTAAACAACAGTTGGCAAGCATTAACCACCACAGTGAAATGGTACAAAAGCAGAGCTAACATTTAAAACAATAGTCACTCTACCAATCTATTTTGATAGCAATAGCAGACGAGATTCAGATAAGAAATATGAAGACTTATCTATAACAATGTAACAAACGAGGAGATTCAGATAGCAGACGAGATTCAGATAAGATATATTTTCAGCTAGCACACGAGATTCACATAAAAATAAGTATCATATAGCAGACGAGATTCAGAAAAAAAATTCAAAGAAAGAGAATCATCGCAAATTCATGATCATCGTAGACGAGATTCTTGCTATATTTATATAGTAAGTCTACCAAATTTTTCAGACACAAATTAATTCAAACCAATCACAAACCCAATCGTATAATCCCACAAAAATTCTTGAATTAAACTACAGAGGAGGAACACGTACCTCGTTTTGGGCTATGCTCGGAGAGGGTTTAGATATCGGCTACCAACGAGAGGAGCTACCACCGACGGGATATCGACAGAGGAGAGGGGGAGAGACGTTTCGATTTCGAGGAGGTGATATCGACAGAGGAGATGGAGTGAGATGGTTTCGATTTCGCCGAGGGGATATCGACAGAGGAGATGGGGTTTGGACGGTTTCGATTTCGCCGAGGGGATATCGACAGAGGAGATGGACTTCTTCTTGTTTCGATTTCGCCGAGGGGATTTCAACGGAGGAGATTGGGTGAGACGGTTTCGATTTCGCCAAGGGGATATCGACAGAGGAGATGGAGTCTGACGGTTTCGATTTCGCCGAGGGGATATCGACAGAGGAGATGGGGTTTAGACGGTTTCGATTTCGCCGAGAGGATTTACACAGAGAACATGCACAGAGGCGGTTTCGATTTCGACGGATTACAGCTATGGCGATTGAATCGCCGACGAGCTCGAAACAAGAAGAAGTCGAAAATGAAAACACCGAACACGAATTTCTCTTCCTCTAACCCTACACCCACTCATTTTCTGCCACCTGCCCCTTAAGGACGGAGAAATAAACTTCTTAATTAAGAAGTTCTTCGGTCCGTTTGTAATATTTTCACCTATTTTACATTAATTTTTCGACCCAAAATAAGAAGAAATGGGCTTTACATACGGGCGATAATCATGCCCTAAGTTCTCACTGAATCAACGCAAATCATTATTTATTTTCTTTAATATCAGATATACTTTCATCATAGCTATAAATATAAAATTCATATTTATGATCTTTGTCACCACTATACTTTGGAAAAGCCTGAAAATTTATTTTGTCCCTCGCAAAGCTTTATAGACTTTGTTCGATGATGCAATATAACATATGTGATACGTCACACAAAACTTAAGTTCATATATCTTGAATTGACATAGCAGTATGAGTTTATATTTAGGTTAATTTTCATTTATACGGCACAAATATGTCACATGATCTCGTATCTAGCTAAACGCATAATAAATGTGTTTTTAACAATTAGTTGATGCTGAAACAACATAGATATTTGCAGGATCAACAGTCTCAGAGAGGGATCAAATGTAAAAGAGGCCTCAAATATACCTACTGGCGATCAAGAAGTCAAAGTAAAATGTTATTTTCAGCATAATTTCGGCTTATTTCAACCGATCTTCATCTACTCCTACATTTCCGAAGCAATCGACCGGTTATATAGCTTCATCATCTCTATATTCTCTTATTAAACTCTTTTTATATAAGGAAGTGCATAGATTTTATATACTTAAGAGAAGTTTGTTTTAAAAAGAGTTTCTTAAATTTGTTATTTTGAATAGAGGACTAATATTTGATATATTTGAATGTGTATAAGTAGCTTAGGTCCCCATGCTAAGATAAATTAAATTTTCTACAAACCTTTTGTTAATAGTACTCACATTTAAGCCAATATAACTCAATAGCATTGCTCATATAAAGAAACAAATTTAGTTTTTAATACATGCAAACCTCAAATATGATACGAAGAAGTTAAGATGAATAAATCGACTAATATTATTGTGATTTAAGTTTAAATCAAAGGAAAGCGAATATTAAAACAAACTATACAAAATTTTGCTATTCTAAAAGACAATTCAGCTGTCACTGTGGGGACGTTGATAGAGGTCTTCTTAGCTTTACCATGTCTTGAGGAGCTTGTCCTTGACGTAGGGAAGAACGTGAAGCAGAGTGGTGTGGCTTTAGAGGCATTGAACTCGAAAGAAGTATTGATAGGTTTGTTATACTTTGAATGTTTTGCTTATAAAAGCGATGATCAAAGATGATGTATAGAATTTGCATGTGATGAAATGAAGTGTTAGACTAAACTCAGTTAAGATATCACATATTCAGAGAAGATAGTTTTTTTAGGTTTTTTAGACAGGTCAGTATATGTCTGTGTAAATTAGTATTTTGACTGTCTTGCAATCATGGTTTTGATTCATTGTTTAGGTCTTTTGCTGTTGTTCATTTTTTTGGCCACCACAGGATAGAGATGTTAACCAGAGGAGTCTTTCGCTTCCTGGTGAAGGTTTGTTACAAAAATGCTTAACTCTGAGGAAGCTTTTCATACATGGAACGGCTCATGAGCAGTTCATGAATTTTTTTTGTTGAGGATCCCTAACTTAAGGGACATGCAGCTTAGAGAAGACTGTTATCCAGCGCCTGAGAATGATATGAGCACAGAGATATGAGTTGGTTCTTGTAGTAGATTCTAGGACCATTTGAACAGCCGAAACATCATTGATTGAGAATAACATTGAGTTACTTCCACACCATTTTTACATATGCATTGACTTCAGTTTCTGTTTACTCTGAATGTTATGTTTGTAAAAGAAAAGATCAAAGATGATGTATACAATTTGCAATGATGAATGAATTCATAAATGGAAAAAAAACAGTACATTATAACTAGATGAAGATATCACAGATTCAGTGAAGAGAATCCTCACAGGTCCCTAGATAGGTCAGTAATCTGTGGATAGTTCCGTATTTGCTATAGTTCTTCACACTGATAAGTCCCACTAATAGAATCACCAAGTGTTATCTAAAAACATGTGCTTTGATATCAATTAAAATCTATTCAAAGTAAATAAATTTTGTTAAAAAACAAACTAAAAACACATTTTTCTCTTGGATAGTTATGACTGCTTTTTTGTTGTTGTTTTCATTGATTTGAATAGATAAAAATTACAATAAGCGATTGTGGGATCATGATCCCTTACAACGTGGAAATGAGAAAATTGGAACAGTTAATTAAGTTTCTAAACATTATGAAGAATCAATCTCCATTATTCACAAATAACTTAACTAAAACAAATAATTGAAAGAAACATTTAGATGCTACAAGTGAATTCATGTTCGTTGGCCTAACCGTATTATTATCTCATCATTGGCCAACAATCTATGCAAAAATTATGAAACCGCTGGTGAGATTCAAAACGTATCTACGGCCCAGTAAGCATGTTAAGAACTTCAGATTATAGATCAAACAACCCTCTCCTAATGTTACTATTAGTAGCTAATGTGGCAACAATTTCCACATGCATTAAAAATTAATAATGTATTTCAAATCATTCATTCTTTGGTTCAATTTGTTTGCACTAAAATTGTATATGTGTTGTCTTTTTCCATGTATCTTCTCGTTGGGTGTAGCTTTGATACCACATCACTGTTGGTTGCTGAACATCTTCATCCATTCATCATCATCGTAATTGGTAATATTTCTGATTATCTGCATGGGAGAACCCAAATGGAAGAAGGGGATGAAAAATAATCACTCAAATGGACTAAGCAACTTTATTTTGTAACAATAGGAAGTGACACTATAGAAAATATTTTTGCAATAAACAGAGCCAACCTTGTGGCAAGTCAGTATGTAAAATCTCGTTTGCAATAATATAAAAAGATCTCAAATCTAAAAATAATGTGATATTAAAAGGGATTATTGGGGGTTGAATTTTAATTGATTTAGAAAATTTAGAGAATTCATTGTTATTAGATTATGTATTTTAAAAATCTTGTTAAAATCTTTTGTTTTGATTTATTGACTTTTAAATTCTAGGTAAAATCTCTTGTTATTAAAAAAGTTTAGTTTTCATTGATTTTGTAATTCTATTAAAATCTTTAATTATTGGACATAATTAATTTTCTTTAGATTGGCTCATAATAACCAACTTTGGAAATATCATGTATACTCGATTCTTAAAATCTATGAAACAAAAAAAATACACATACACATACACACAAACACAAAATTTTTGTATTACATTTTAATTGTTAAGTGAGTGATAATAAAAAGAAAATTATAATAAAACCATTAGAGACAACATTATGAAAAAATTCATAATTTTATATTAAATAATAATATAACAACAATTATAGAAAACTTTTAAAAAAAAATCAAAGCAAGAAAAGATAAAATGTTAAAACACTCATTATTAAAAAGAAAAATATTTTAATATCACATAATTATATTCATGATTTTTTTTGCTTTTTAGAAAACATGTATATGTTATTCTAGAAGGAAAGTTTGAAGAAAAAAATATATAGAAATTCTTGATAATCGATAATAATCAATGATAATTTATACAAAAGCTTCGGTGGTACCAATTCATCAAATTCATTCAACTTAAAAAAAAATAACTTGTAAAATTCTAAAACTCCACCCAACTTTAATCAACATACAAATCAAGTTCTAATAACAGGACCCCTGTACTGAACTCGTCGTATGACAAAGTCATCAGGCGGTTGATATTCCTCAAGCCAAGTCACGTCTGCTACCACTTCTACTTCACCTGCTCCGTACTGTCTCAGACAGAAGCAATGAGAAGCCTGTTTCCAGAGATTAGAGCATTACCGGCTAAGTCTTCCCTTTTGGATTAGCGGAAGTAAGTACAGAAAATTCCAATCTGTTTTGACAGAACCAAAGTGAGTGATAGTGATAGCAGAAGTATAATGAAAGACAAGACATCAGTTATGAGAAACTCAGAATATGACTCAAACTGTGATCGCTCATACTTTTCTAGATCATTTGCAAAGCCGAACGTCCCTTCTCTCTTTTATACTCGTTCCTTAGACCTCACTTCTTTGCGTTTCCAGCTGTTTCTTCGAATGGGCGCGGAATCCAGGTCCAGCACCCTCCATCCAGTTTCAAGCTCATCTAATCCACAAAATACTATTTTCATTATCAGAATCATACATGCAAGTATCGTCTCACATTATTAATGTCCTGTATACGCATATCTGTTTTGGCAGCCAAGATCAGCGGAAGTAATGGTAGAGGCATATCAGTGGCAGGCTTTTGAACTCATGTAACTCCCCATTGCAACAACAAAAAGAAGCCATCTCTCTGCCTCTACGAATCTCTTTTTTTTTCAGATACACTTAACAACAAATGTGGCTCTCACAAATGGGTTATTCTCAAATACACACCCAACAATTTCCGCTCTGCTCTTTCTAAATAATGTACACCCCCAAATTCGCCAGCGTCCATGGTCGCAACTTTATTTTGATACATGAAGCAGACAGCTTTATTTAGACAAAACAGTATATGTTGATGCATGAAGCCAGTTCTGATTGCGTTTTCCCGTCAAATGACACTAAAATGAATTATTGCACGAACAAGGGTTTGATTAGCAAAAAATGATAACATAATATATCAATATATAACTTTTTTTTCCGTTCACATCAAAAGCTAGGGTTGAGCAAATAAACTGAACCCGAAAATTCGAACCGAACCCGATCCGATAAAAATGAATCCGAACCCGATATAAATGTTGGATAATTCCAATTAACTTGAGGAGCAAGTTAACTCATTAAAGTGAAGTTTGATGGGTTAAGGAAAAAGGAAAACATATCGAGCTTAGGAATGTTTCCATATTATTATTAGGAAAAGATGTAGCTTCGCTCGTAGGAAAAGATGTAGCTTCTTCCTATATAAAGAGTTCTCATGGAGAGATGTTCCATCAAGAGAAACACATTGAAAGGTTTAGTTTTGAGAGAGTTTCTAAATCTAATAAGAAGAGAAGTTCTTATAATCTTTGTGTTTGTGCAACTTTAATTGCTCTGATACCAATTGTTGGGATTGTTAAATCTCGTGTTCAGTTCTATATTCTCCGATTATTAGTACGATATTGTCCACTTTGGGCCTAAGAGGCAGGCCCGCATGGATTTACTTTTGGTTTCCATCCCAAAAGGCCTCGTACTATTAGAGTTGGACATCTCTTTATATATTAGACACTCCTTGTCTAATTCTCCAACGTGGGACTTAGTTTGTTATCTCACATTCTCCCCCTCAAACTAAAGATCACATTCATCTCGTGTCCCACAATTGACTTCCAGAATCTTTTAACTTGATCTCTGCCACACACACCTCCCAATCCTAACTTGATGGGTCCCGTTCATACTCGAAGGGTATTTTGGTCTTCTTGCAGATTTCTCGTCAACCGCTCTGATACCAATTGTTGGGATTGTTAAATCTCGTGTCCAGTTCTATATTCTCCGATTATTAGTACGATATTGTCCACTTTGGGCCTAAGAGGCAGGCCCGCATGGATTTACTTTTGGTTTCCATCCCAAAAGGCCTCGTACTATTAGAGTTGGACATCTCTTTATATATTAGACACTCCTTGTCTAATTCTCCAATGTGGGACTTAGTTTGTTATCTCACAATAAATACCGAATGAATCCTGTTTTTTGGTATTTTGGGTTATGGGTATTATCCGAACCGAACCCGGACCTAAATGGATATCCGATAGAACCCGAAACATTTAAAATCACAAAAAGAACTTCTACCAAATATGATCTTAATTCTTAATATGTATCCAAAATACTTTAAGATATTATTGAACTTCTAAAATAATTATCTGTTACACGAAGGTTGATGGTGGAATGTGGCGGTTGAAGCCTGCAGTTTTTAGATTTTGGTTTTGTTTTCATTGAATAATGTTTCTCATTTCATGAGAACTTAATTTTTGTTTTATGATTTCATTTATCTGGTTTTCTTTCTATCACTAACTATTTTTATCTTTCGCTTGATTTTGAATGATCACGTTTGATGTTTTTTCTTATTTTTGAATCGATTTTACTTATGTTTTGGCTATTAAAATATGTACAAATCATGTATTTTAAATCCAAAGAACCGATTTTATTCATGTTTTAGTTACAAAATATGTACAAATCAGGTATTTTTAAACCGAAGAACCGATTGGGACCCGAACCCGAAAGTACAACGGGTTATACCGGTTCTTTGAAGATTTACTAACCCCGACCCGAACCCGATAGAACCCGAACCGGTCCCGAACCGAATTTTTATATAACCTGAATGAGGTTGATTTTGATAAACCCGAAAAACCAAAACCCGAATGGATAAAACTGAAACCCGATTGGGACCCCGAATGCCCATGCCTATCAAAAGCATAAACATAGTCTCAAACAAAAAAAAACATACATAATCATAATCCTAATTATCTAGGAATTAGCATATCATTATCCTAATTATGTTTCAAAATCTTCTTTTGCAGGCAGTTTTTCCTTCTTTAAATAGACCTCTCTAATAGTAACATTACCTGATATAAGAAAAAAATCACAAACTGTTAAACTCAAATCAATTTGGGGATAAAATGCAACCAATCCAGAAAATCAATAAGGGAATATACCAAGGCCATATGCCGTAGCCGCTCCTGCAAAAACACGTGATACAAATCGGAAGATATCAACCAAGCCTTGTCCCGTGGAGAATTCTACAATCACAGATGACAAAAGAAAACAACCAAAATATTTTACTTTCTTCTTAAGAAAAACTTGCGAATATGAAAGATATTTGCAGAACCGGGCTTCTGGGTATGCTTTCGAAACATTTGAATGGGCCCTTTTTTTTTAAAAACAATTATTTGTATATATAGGTGTATTTATATTATTAAATAGTGTTCAATACATAAAGTAAGAACAGTTTATATAATAATAAAATTGTTAATGTATTCCATGTTATATAATATGTACAAGTTTAATAATATAATTAAAATAAATATATATTTTTATGTTAGTAAACTTCAAACTTTATATTCTAAAGAAATTTACATTAATTTTTACTAAAAATCACTAAAAATATCTTTAATTTTAAATTAAAAAGAAATTAGAATAGGGCCCCACACCTCTAGTACCAGCTCTGGATATTTGATGCTGAAACAATTTACCAGCGGATGAAGAGAAGCTGCGGCGAGATACAACCGATCTGCTAAATCCGCGAGTCGCCTGAGCCATGACGGGTCTCACAAAACTCGGAACCATCCTTTATCTGCCAATAAAAACCAAACCAAACCGAATTTTGAGAAAGAGGAGAGAGACTCACACGAACGGAGGCGGAGTAAAGGATGGCGAATTTAGTTATCTTTCCATAAAGCGTACTGATTTTTAAAATAAGTTAAGTAATCATAAAACGTATTGTTTTTTTAATGTGAACCAGATCTCGATCCGTGCAACCGAACAGATTTTTGTTTTCATTTATTTTTATATAAATATTTTGTTTTTAATTCTAAATTGGTATATATTATAATATATACGTGTATATCAATTTTTAAAATATAATAAGTTTACTGTATATTTTTTTCATTGAATAGATTATTTCAAACTTTCATATGTATTTGTATCTTCTTCTATATATATATTTTCGGATTATTATTTCATTATTAAAATCGTAACTATATATATAAAGATTAGTAAAATATTGTTTTATTGTCATATTCAAAAATATTGTAAAATTTCACAAATTTAGAAAGTTTTTAAAATTAAACTTTTCGTTTCATAGATTTATATTATCGAGTAAATAATTAAACATTTAGTTTTTGTTTAATTTTTAAAATAAAATATATAGTTTAAAACTTGTTTTCATTGGTTTAAGGTAGTAAAGATTAATCATTGTTAGATAATATCATTTTTGTTATTAAAAAAATTATAATTTTAAAAGTTAACATCAACAATATTTAAATAATTAACATATGGAGGTATAGTATTACAACATTAAATTATATCTATTTAATTTATATTATATATAAATCATATGGATCATTTATTGTTTAAATTCAATTATTGATAGCCCAATAAAAATTTCTGGTAGACCCAAAATTTAAATGATAAGATTAGAAATTAAATGTAACATGATTTTTTAGGAATAGACCCATTAGGTCCATTAAGTCCATTTTTAAAAAAAAAATCACACATGAATCAAGTTTGTGACTTATGTTTTAATATATAAGATTTAATTATCTTTCCATCTAGTACTCTCTCTTTTCAGCTTGAAAATAAGTATTATTTGCATTTGAATTATAAAATGACATTTTTTAAAAAAGAAAAAAAATTAAAATGACATTTATTATAAAACAGACAAAATATTGTTTAAATACAATATTAAACATTTATATCTAATTTTAAAAGGCTTATATAATAATAGTTTACGAATAAAGATATCTTCTGCAAATGTTTGAAGAATTAAATGTTTTTTGACTTTTTATCGATCTTATTAAAATTGAATTACCAATATGAACTAACCCTTAAAATCACTTTTAGTTACAATTAATGTCACTATAAACTAACTAATCTTATTTTTAGTATTAATTAATCTTAACAAAATATTTCTTAAAATACAAACAATTAATTTTTTTTGTCAGTGAATTAATTTTATTTATAATAAACATTAATGATTGTTTTGAATGACAATATATCTTAACAAATTTTTCATTAAAGTAACAATTACTTAATTTTAACGGTTGATTATATATATATATATATAAATCAATATAACTATGATATAAAATCAATATAAAATCATTTTTACCGTTTCGTAAATATATAACTTTTTTACTTTCCAAGAATAACTAGTCCGTCTATATTATTTATAATAACAATTTTCAAAACATTTAATATTAATGTACATGAATAATATAAAATTAATATAAAAATAAATAACAATTCAAATAATTACTTTCTTATTGTATTACTAATAATTTTACATGCGCTAAAAGTCCGAAAATATAAAAAAAACATTTAATATTGTAAATAATTAGTATATAATAAAAAAATAATATTCAATACAAATACAATGCTAATATCATAATATTTATGTACAATAAACATATATTGTATGTTTAAAAAAGTTAAAACAACTACATGCGACTATGTTTGAAAAATAAACTAATGTTCATGTTAATTTTTAACTGTTGTTTTCTTTTGTTTTCTTTAATTTTGCATAGTCAACTATATTCCTTTTCATAGTGTTGGTTGCTTGAAGTCTACGTATGAGTTGAAGATATGTAATTTTGGGATATCTACAAAAGCTGTAGAGGAGTCAGAGTAATTTGGGAGTTTGATTCTCCGTTCTTGGGAACGCCTCTTTACATGTCCCTAGAGTAAGTTGGATTTGTGGTCATTAGGTTGCGTTGTTCTGGAGATGTACACCGGAGAGCCGGCATGGCCGTTTGCAGATTCAGAGGATATTATGCCTCAGTTGTTGAATGGAAACGCACCAGAGATTCCACAATATCTTCCTTGGGAAGCACGGCAGTTTCTAAAGACTTGTTTCGCAAGGAATCCAGATGAGAGAGGAATCGCTGAGGAGTTGTTGAAGCATCCGTTTCTTCGGAATGTTTCTGATCAGAAGAAAGTGAGTGCTACAGGTGTTGGGGGTAAGAGAGAATTGGTGGTTGTAATGAGGTTTAAGGATACTAGAAAGAAGCCTCTAAGAGTGAAGATTTTTCCACCAAAGCCATTGCAATTTAAGAAAAGTTCTCATAGACCCTTAGGTTGAAGATTATACCTCCAAAACCACCAGGATGCAAGCTCGTTCCTGTTCAGTAGAGTGTGTCAGTATTAGTCTTTGTTGCTTGATTGATATGGTGTAGATCAACTTAATTAGACATTTATACAAGTTGTAAGGGTTTAATTTGTCAAAATGTATTATATGGCCACAAACACATTTTAGAATTTAAAAAGGTAAAAAATGTAGTTGTTCAATTAAAATATTAATTTTTTATTTTTTTAGAATCTTACCCAGTTTCTAATGGTTGGAGATGCTCTTAGTATACCACTTAAATTATTTTTGTTAATCAAATTATTAAATTGGGTTTATTTTCCAAATAACAAAAAATGAAAATTAGATTGTAGAGAGAGGATAGAAAGAGACAAGAAGAGAAGTAAGAGAGAACAAGTAGTTTTGAGTAGTTAGAGCATTTTCAATTTCCACTGCAAAATTTACTGTAAAATAGAGTGAATTATGCAGTTGTGAACAAACAAAAAAAAGTATTACTGCATATATGGAGTAATGCATTTTTTGTTTGTTCACAACTGTATAATCCATTTCATTTTGCATTGGAGTTGGAGATGCTCTTAGTAAATTTGTGTTTTTTTATTGTTATCAGGGCCAATTTCCTTTATTAAATTCTACTAAAATACTATTTTTATTTGTTTAGAACCCCATTTAATATTGTAGCGATGGGAGTGATTGCTTCTGATCTATGAGAGCCTTGCTTTTTTTTGTTCCTTCTTTAGAATCTTTAATTAATTTTTTTATAATGTAAATCTTTTACAGCAAAATGGAAGTAAGTTTCAAAACTGTATAACCACTCCGACTGCAACCAAATGAGGCGGAGAAAGGAGACAAATAACGCTTGCGGTGGGACCACCATGATGGACCCAGCTGTTTGGCCAATTTCTCCAGCGTTATAGAAATACTTCCCCTCTCAATAAAAAATAATCACTTCTTTTTTTTGCTTAAAAGAAGCTATTATTTATAAGTCGCAAATAATCACTTCTTGGTTCTTCCCTTTTCCGCTTAAAAAAACATATCATGTCCTGTCTTAACCACAACCCATTACAATATCCGTTTTACTCTTAACATTTAGAACCCAAAAAAAAAAAATATCCGTTTTACTTTGTAACAACAACAAAAATGGTTCTAGTAATAAACGTCAAACTCTCCTAAATATGAATATTACAAGACATCTGGAAATAACTAGAGAGGAAGAAAAAAGAGATATTAAAATGACAAGGACTTGATTATTCCAAGACGAATGTGAAAGCTGAAATTGAATAATGTAGAGAGTAAAAAGGATCTCTCCTCTCTTTTAGAGAGAGGATTTTTTCTCTACTTTCCTTGTTCCCAAATTTAATCTTTCACAAGGAGTAGGGATAAGAAAGTTTTCCAGATCGTTTTTTGTTTCCGGCGACGCACTTTTTTCTTCGGTGGTCGGCCGGTTCTGTCTCCGGCGTCGCGTCGTTACTCTCGATGGTCGTCCGGCTTTTGTCTCCAGCGTCTTTGCCTTCTTCTCCGGCGATGGCGGCTGGCTTTCTTGGGTTGTAAAGGGTTGGGGCGGCGGATGATATCTCGATGATGGTTTATCGACGTTCTCCGCCGGTGGGTGATTCTGGTACATGTGATGTTTGTTCTGTGTGGGTGTGGCTCGGATGAGATCTCAAAATAGTTTGATTGAAGCTCTCCGAGAGTTAGTGCTCTGGCAATGATGGTGGATGCCGTGGAGTTGTGGTGGCTGTGATCGTGAGGTTTGGTCCCGGTGAGCCGGTGGTTTCCCGTGTCGGCGTTGTCGATTTGCATGTCGGGAACATGAAGGGGTGATTTCAACCACGTGTTTCTCTTTCACTGTGGTTTGAACACGTGGCTGCGTAGTCAATGCGTTTCCACTTTCGTGTTGGCTAATTGTTCAATGGGCCGTTGTTGGCCTTTGTAATGTTTAGCTGTGTTGGGTTTTTTGGTGGGTTAAATATTTTTTGTAATGGACTTGTATGGTTACTACTTTTCTAATAAATAAAATTTAGAAGGAAAAAAAAAAAAAGAATAATGTAGAGAGTAGTATTTTTGTAGCATATTTAATGTAAACTGATATACATAAATAAATAGATACACTAGAAATGGGGTAAGTGTCAGTTCGGTAGATGGTGAAATGCCAAAGACACCCGATTTCGTGGTTGTAAATCTCAATCCCAAGAAACCAAACACCCTCTTCGTCCCCTCCTTGGAAACATGTTATCTACGTCTCTTTTCTTTGCTTATTAGTACATCTTTTAAAACATTCACAAATATCACAGCCTTATAAGCCACCAAATAATTGCCTCTAATTTTGTTAATTCATTTTCAACGCTTTCTCAGTGACATTTTTTAAAACATTCACAAATGTTAATTCATTTTCTCGAGCCACCAAATAATTGCCTCTAATTTTGCTACTACTAAAAAAAAGGAATCAAGTCTCCAATTCATTAAAGTTAGATATTGTTTCTTTTACTTTTGCTTGTATTTTTTATAAGGAGTGGGGACCTACAAAAGTGCCACGTGGACACCATGCCTGATAGATATGCATGTGGATCTTATCTATCTCTTACTAGAGTATTACTAGAGTATTAGAGTATCTATTTGATCACGATCGATCTCATCCATCATCGATGTATCTATAGATATCATCATCGGTGTATGCATGTAGAGAGGGGCACATGGGGATGGGACACTGAAAGATGGAGATTTTCATGTGAGAGCACATGTCATGTGCTTCTTTCTCTCTCTCTCTCTCTCTAATTTGCCTTCTCTTTGGGCTTTCTGTGTAGGTCCCCTATTCTTCACTCCCTTGTTCCTATGCACATGCCGAAACGGATCATTCTCCTTCTTATCCCCCCCCCCCACCCGCTGCCTTCTCGCGCGTGGTCTTTCTTCTAATCTTATAATGGTCTCGTCCGTACTACCCTGCGTAGTTACTACTACTACAACTTGCCAGGATTAGGATTTGTCCTCGTCTGACTTACTTTCTGGACAGTTTATAATAGTTTTCTCGATTCAAGTTTACATAATTATAACCCTAAAATTTTGTTAAGAGTTCAGAAAAGGTGAGAAATAAGTTACGGTATACACAAAAAATGCCACTTTATAAACTAATACTCCATCTTTTATGGTTGGTATATGATAAAATGCCACTTTACTGCAACTTAACCGGTCTGTAAGCAGCAACACATAATCCTATACAATAGAAAGTTAATGCTTGAGGCTTTACTAGATACAAAGTTAATACCTCTAGCTCTAAACAAGATACGCAGTTATCAAACAAACAAAATCCAATTTAGCTGTGAACATGATCCACTTAAGTGAGTGCATGGCCACTAACGTCTAAATTTGTCGACATGGCGCGTGAAAAACCAAGTCTCTTTTGCAAGATCCAAATCTATGTATAACCCAAGTAAGAAAAAAGAATAACCCCCACAATCCGAAACACGAGGATAATAATATATACTAAAAAATACAACTGGACCAGCTTTGATGGTAACATTTACCATTTCTCATTTACTAAATATATTCTTTAATGGAATTTCAGTTTTACATCGTATTCCTAGACTAGCCAAACCGAAACTCGTTCATAACCGAACGTTACACTAAAGTAAGAAAAAAAGAATGGAACATGGAGCATAAGAAATCCAACCACTACAAGAAAACAACGGTATTCTGACGGACATTCCGACGGAAAATGAAATCCTCGGAATATCCCGAGGAATTTTCGAGGAAACACAAAATTTGGTTTCCTCGGAATTTCCTCGGAATATACCGACGGAATTCCGAGGAAATATCAATCCGTCGGAATATTCCGAGGAAATTCCGAGGAAAAATGTGTTCCTCGGAAAAAATCGATGAATTCCGAGGAAATATTAAAGCCGTTGGAGAGCCGTTGAGGGATTTTACAAAATTCCGAGGAAATTCCGACGAACTAGCCGTTGGCGTCAGAATTCCGTCGGAATTTTCTCGGTCTGTCGGCAGGATTTAAACTATAAATACAAGCAGTCATCTTCCTCTTTATTCACTCCATATCTTCATCCTCCCTCTTACTCTATTTACACACGAATTTGATTCATAAAAAATATGTCTTCTTCAAATTATTTTCGTTCTTGGATCGATCGACCTCATTTGGATCCGAACACGAGATTGCTTACGGAAGAATACCAACGAGGTATAACCGAATTCATGGGGTTAGTTCACCGATAACCGGAAGCAAAAACAGGTATGTTAAGATGTCATTGCTCTAATTGTAAAAATAGAAAGGTTATTAAAGAGTGGGATGTTTGAACTCATCTATATTTGAGTGGGTTTACCCGAAGTTACAAAATTTGGTATCATCATGGGGAAACTGATTATGAACATGGTAGTACTAGCGAACCTAGTGTATACCAAGCCCCAAGATGAGAAAATTTGAGTAGATTGAGTGGTCAGTCAGTTTGAATCCTTTGAACATTCTTAAAAGCATGGATGTTGTTGGTTGATCAATGTTTGTGGCTTTTCCATGTTTCACAGCCTGCAGTTGATAGCTGAAAGAATGGTACTCAGATATTAGTTATTTGGTTTATCTAGCAAGGCAAAGCTGAATACGAATTAAAAACTACTCAAAACACAACCAAATAAAGATCGATCGATGCGTTTTTGTACAAATAAAGATCGATCGATGCGTTTAAAAAAAGACTCCCGAGATTTTGTTCGATCCATCGATGGGATCTAATCGATCGATCACATTGTTACGCTTTGGTCCATCTTAGTGATCGATCGATGCGTTTTCTGACATATATCCATCGATCGATCCGTTTATACAAAAACTTACAAGATTTTCCGAGGACATTCCGAGGAACGCTTGAGATTCTCGATCGATCGATGGGATAATCTAATCGATCGATCACATTGTTACGCTTTGGTCCATCTTAGTGATCGATCGATGTGTTTTCTGACATATATCCATCGATCGATCCGTTTATGCAAAAACTTACAAGATTTTCCGAGGACATTCCGAGGAACGCTTGAGATTCTCGATCGATCGATGGGATAATCTAATCGATCGATCACATTGTTACGCTTTGGTCCATCTTAGTGATCGATCGATGCGTTTTTGGATATATATACATCGATCGATCCGTTTATAAAAAAAAGTACGAGATTTTGTTACCCCAAACCCTGTTTCCTCGGAAAAGCCTTGGAATATTCCGAGGAAATTCCGAGGAACACCTGATATACTCTATCGATCGATGCGTTTTGGTACATATATCCATCGATCGATCCGTTTAAAAAAAAATTGACGTATTGAAACCCCAAACACTAGTTCCTCGGAATTTCCTCGGAATATTCCGACGGAATTCCGAGGAAGAAAAGGGTTTCCTCGGAATTCACTCGGAATAATCAGAGGAAATTCCGAGGAAATATGGTTTTTAAACCGAAAACAACGTTTTGCGGTTTGAATAACACCTATATAACCCTTATTAAGTGTCTTACGTTCATTATGAAGTCAAAAATTTGTTCCTTACCGTATAATTAACACTTTTCCGATTGTATGAACGAAATCCCACAACATAAGAGAAACACTTATACCTTTTAATGAACGGTAAAGGGAATACTTTCAATTAGTTTTGAAATTTGTTATTTCATGGTTTATGCTCATCTATACAAAGAATCCTCAATAGAATGCTTTACAATTGTATAAGAAATGAAATACAGCAAAAAAAATTGATGTTTTGAAACCCCAAACACTAGTTCCTCGGTATTTCCTCGGAATATTCCGAAGAAATTCCGACGGATATTTTACTATCCGTCGGAATTTCCTCGGAATATTTTCATTTTACCGGGCAAATATTTCGCGAAAATTGAAATTAGAATTCCGACGGATAATATCCGTCGGACCCTAGGTTTTATAACCACGAGCCCCTTCTTCTTCCCCATTTTTCTCTTCTTCCTCTGCGCGACTCCTCTCTTCTCTCCGGCGATTTCCCCCTGAAATCCGACGATATCTCCGGCGATCTCCCTCTTCTCTTACACAAATCATGTAAGGACCCTATCTCACTCTCTTAGGTTCTATTTGTTAGGTTTTTGTGTAGTTTTGATAGATTTTTGTTAGGGTGATTGGTTAGGATTGTGATTTGGTTGTATAATAGGTTTAGAATTGTGATTTGGTTGAATAATTTGTTTTGTTGAATTGATTTAGAATTTTTTTATATTTTTTTTATTTTTTTTGTATTTATAAAATTGATTTTTGTATATAAAATCGATTTTTGTATTTTACAAAACGATTTTTCTATATAAATTCGATTTTTTGGATTTTACAAAATCTTTTTTGTATATAAATTCGATTTTTTGGATTTTACAAAACATTTTTAATATCTATAAAACTTTTTTTGTGATTAAAAACTATTATTTGGGATTTAAAAATATTTTAATATATATATATATATATATTATTAAAACTATTTTTTGTAATTATTAAACTATTTTTTATTTATTAAAACTATTTTTTGTTTATTAGAACTATTTTTATATATTTATTAAATATTTTTAATATCTATAAATCTTTTTTTGTGATTAAAAACTATTATTTGAGATTTTTTTTAAAAAAAAAATTAATTTTTATCTATTTCTGTATTTATTAAATATATTTTTTTAATTTACAGGTCTCATTATGATCAGACCCGGCCTCGACAGCGTCGTGGTCGTGGTGGTACGGGGAGCCAGTCTCGGGATTCCAGCCATTTTCAGGATTCCCCTTCGCCAGCAAATGATGGAGATGATGCAGAGGATGTACCCGAACGAGGTGTTCCCGGACGTGCCAGACGCGTAGTTTTTTTTTTTTTCCAAAAACTCGCAATGTTTTATTTTTATTTGTGAAACTTTGAATATTAATTAATATGATTTCAATTTTAATTTTAATTTTATATTTTCGAATTTAAATTTCAAAAATTTTATTTTTTTAAAAAAATTAATATTTTTTACATTCCGAGGAAATTAATTATATTTTTTACTCGATCGATCGATGCGTTTTTGGACATATATCCATCGATCGATCTGTTTATAAAAAAACGTTCGGAATATACCGAGGAACATATTCCTCGGAATATACCGAGGGACACCTTTCCTCGGAATATACCGAGGGACATGTTCCTCGGAATATACCGAGGGAAGATGTCCCTCGGTATATTCCGAACGTTTTTTTATAAACGAATCGATCGATGGATATATGTCCAAAAACGCATCGATCGATGAACTTCCGAGGAAATATCCCGACGAAGTTCTCCCTCGGTATATTCCGAAGAGATTTCCGACAAACTAGTGATCCTCAGAATTTCCTCGGAAATTTGTTTCCTCGGAATTCCGTCGGAAAATTCCGAGGGATTTCCGAGGAAATAAAAAATTCCGAGGAATTATTTCCGAGGACTTGTTTCGTCGGTATGTCGTCGGAATAACGTTATTCCGACGAAATTCCGACGATTTTTTCCCTCAGTATCCTTGCTATCCTTGCTGTTTTCTTGTAGTGAACCAAAATAGTATTATCTCTAAACTTAACTCATTTACTATTTTAAAACCCAATCAATTCATGGTAAACCAGAGTAAAGCGAGATTGAACCGGCCACACTTTATTACAGTTGCCATTTTATCCAACAAATCCATCATTACTCTTATATATATCAAACATACACTTTCCATCTCTCAACAACATCATTCCTCTCTCTCTCTCTCTCTCTTACAAGTTACAACTTACAATGGAGAAAACTCTAGCTACTCCTGACACTACTAGATCTCTTTCACCGTCATGGTCAGTGTCCGTTGAATCACCTGCCGCTGGTTTTGAGCGCAGAACCAAACGGAGACTTTCGCAGACTAAGGCAAGCGTCTGTGTGTCCGGTGAAGTAGATGAAGATGAGGAAGAGGTAAAAGAGAAGATTGAGGCGTTGCAGAGGATTATTCCAGGAGGAACGGCGCTTGGTGTGGACGCGCTCTTCGAAGAGACAGCTGGTTACATAATGTCTCTACAATGTAAGATCAAGACCATTAAAGTCCTCACTTCATTTCTCCAACGCTTAGATAAACAAGATATGAAGTTCGGAGGTTGAAGATAATGATGACACTCAAAGATTGTTCTTCCTTTCGATTAAAAAGTGTTTTTTTATTTAGTTTAATTTTAACTCTCTTAATATGTTCTTTTAGCTTCTATATATGGGAAAAGAGATCTCAGCACTTTTTTCTTTGAAAACTTAAAATCAAAGTTCTGATTTATTTAAGCCGGTTCGCAGTTATGAAAAACTACTAATTGCGATATATAAGAAAGTTACTATTAAATTGAATCACGAGGTAGCACTTGCATTTGAGATTTGACATTAATGATATTGAGCAAGTAATGGCATACGTCTGGCCCAATTAATTTAGGGTGAGCTCATGGTCACATGCTATATAACAAAGAGAACCATTTCCAACGTCGATAGATATTTGTTTAAGTTTAAGATGAACACATTGCATTTGAGATCCATAATCCAAATAGTCCAACTGTCAAAGAACCGAGTTCATGTGTTATATTCATTGTACACAGACAAGACAAATCTATTTATCCGTGTAATAAGCAGTCATCACTGCTCACCAGAATACACAATTCATAAAATCAACCGCGTCCCTTAAAATGGAAAAAAGTTTAGTAATCATTATTTTGAAGAAAAAAAAAACATCTAGCTGGCAATAAATGAAGCTGTTACATATATTAATGTAACTATATTCTTCAAACTCCTCAAACTCACTTACTTAATGGATATTTAAAGTAACTTGTAGTAAATCATTAATGGCACATTTTAATCCTTTACTAAAAGTCATTCTCTAGTTTATAATCCCCATCCTACAAGAATAAAAGGCTACGACTCCATACGATTTGCTTTAGCTATGTCCTACTAATACTATAATTCATGGATACTTAAAGTAAGTTATAATAATAAATCATAAGTAGTATAAAACCACACAAAAAGTTGTAAATCATGAATTTTAACTTTTAATCATTTACTAGTAAACTATCATTAATAAGGCGACGACTCTCTCCATACGACTTGCTTTAGCCATGTATTAATGGGCTTAATACATATGGGCCTGGGCCTAAAGTAGATCACTCGATATTACTCAATACTCCTCCATTGCGCGAACATTGTTCACAGATCAGCTGTCAATGGCGGACGATCGGGTTGAGAAGGAGATGGTCAACGCTGATCAAGGAATCGATGAACTGGAGAAGAAGAAGAACCACGAATTGAAACGGGAGAATCTGGAATTGAAGGAGAAGGCTGAGAGATTGACAGGAGAAATCGAGGAGATGAGAGCCGTAGAAGCGGAGATGAAGCAGAGCTTCGAAGAGATGGAGACGGAGATCGAGCAGTTAGAGGAAGAGAAGAAGGGATTGGAATCTGTATCGGCCCGAGCCGTGGAGCTCGAGGGGGAGGTGGCGAAGATCCACGAAGATCTCGTCAACGCTTTGAGAGACGGAGACGAGAGGGAGGTAACGGCGGCGGAGCTGAAGAAGGAGTTGTCGGAGAAAGTTGAGAGCTTTGAGAGGTTTGAGAAGGAAGCGGAGGGTTTGAGGAAAGCGAGAGGCGAGGTCGAGAAGAAAGGTAGGGACTTGGAGAGGAAAGTTGGGGTTTTGGAAGTGAGGCTGATGGAGGAGAGGAGCAAGAAGGTTAGAGCAGAGGAGGAGATGAGGGAGAAGGGTAATCAGAAAGAGGTGGAGATGGAGGAGTTGAAGAGGAAAGTCTCCGACTTTGAAATGGGTTTGGTGAAGGGTGTGCTGGAGATGGAGAGTTGCGAGTTCGAGAAGAAGCGGGCGGAGGAAGCTTTGAGTGAATTAAAGAAGAGGGAGATGGAGTTGGAGTTGAGGAAGGAGGAGTTGTTGAAGAAGGTTGAAGAAGGTGAGAAGACGCTGCTTGTGTTGAACGAGAGGATCATGGAGGAGCCTACTACTAATGGAGTTAGAGACATAAAGGATAGTGACCAAGAATGTTTACAATTGCAGTGGCCAGTGGTTGCTGCTGGCTCGGTGGGAGCTTTGGGTTTGGTAGCAGCGACAGTGTTTGTTGTATGCTACTCAAAACGGACTTGATTCAGTAATATTGAGGAGCTGAAGACCATAACTTTTTTTTGCAGTTCTGCAGTCCTATAGGTGCCCCATAACTTTTTGGTCTCTGAGTTTGTGATGTTTTTGTTTTCTTTGTTTGTTTGTTTGAGATGATTGATGAATCTTTGGCTTTTAGGCTATGAATGCATTTGATATCGCTTTGTTAACTGAATTACAAAGATAGACTTGTTGCTAATAGATTGTTTGACAGTACAGAACATGAAGAACATACTATTATAAACCATGATGTGATCATGTGATGGTTACTAGAACATGTCACATGTCTAATTTCTATGAACATGTGGCTCTGAGCTCTGGGGTGTAGTGCACTAGTGCTTATGTTTCTATTCCTTATTTTCTGCAAATATACATTCATTCTAGATTAGGATTAGGTACCAGACCATAGTCTCTAGGTCAACTTGTTCTCGTACCTGTATTCTATGGATCATCAGCCCGGAGAAGCTCAAGGAGTCCGCAGCAGTTCCTCCACGAAGTTAGTTGCTGCACTGGTTGGTTAAGGCGCAGTAAAGGCATCTGCAAAAAAATATAATGGCTAGTGTCTTAGTAAACAAACGAGAATAGCTAGAGCTACAACAAGTGATTGTTGCGTATAGAGAGAGAGATGTGTTGTATGCTTGTTTAGGGTTGAGTTAACCTGGGTTTCATCTTTAGGTAGATGAGATTCATCTTGATGGGTTTCAGGTTCTTCCACATGAGCTGAAACAGGTAAGGACCCGTCAAAGTAATAACTAGAAAGGTCAGAGTCACTGGATGAGTCAACACTATCCTCTTTTGAATCTGATGATGACCTGACTCCTTCAAGTATTACAGAAAAATCCAAATCCTCTGCGCCTGGACCGGCGATCGCGCTGGTATCGGTCATACTATGAAACTCTACGTTTGTTTGTTCTGTTTCAGCAGGAGTGTCTTCAGAGAACTGTAGTACCATCTCTTCAGATTTGTTCGGATATGGAAAGTTGTTGGTCTTGGCTACCTTTGGTCTCAGGCTGCTACTACGTCTAAAAAGCTCTAGAACCTCCTCGTCTTCCATTTCATACTCACTGACATCATGATCTTCAGAGTTGGCCGTCTGTGAGTTAGATGGATCCTTGGAGCCATCTTCTGTGTAATCCACTGGATCAAACCGTTCAGTGATTGTACCCCTCGATTCCTCAGTTGAGTTGCTTGCTTCTCCAATGGTCTTCTCCTCGTCTTCACGTATCTTTTCCATGTCTCTTTTGGTATGCTTCAGCTCTCTTTATTTCCTTCTTCTTTGAGCTTCTATGGTATGGATCTTTTGCCGGCTTAAAGAGCCACAGCGTTCACAAACACAAGCTATGTAGAAGGTTTCTTCATATTTTAGTTGCAACGTTCAAACAACGATTGCAAAGTACCAACCACAGACTAAAACCAAAGAAGAGAAAAAAAAAAGTAAAAAACTATTATGGAAAGTTTGAAGAGTAGTTGAGAGGATAAAAGTAATGGCTGATGAACTAAAGAAGCAGATGTGCACACAGTTGTTTTGACTAGTTGGTTCGCTGTTGTCATGACAGTTTTCAAAGAAAGCTACTCTTAGAAACAGAACATAAAAAAATTCATCAAGTCAATAAATTGAATCAGTTTCACATATATTGGTTTAGTTTCTGTCCATAGTTTATGAAAGACATGATGAGTCTTCTGTCCTCTCCAGGAACTCTGTGTTTCAAACGAACAAGTATTTGTTTTTGAATATAGCATACATACAGACTACAACATATTCATGGCTCTAGTCTATCATAATGACACCTTGGGAGAAATTTTGATAGGCATTCCTAGAGATGGAAACGGGAGAGGATCCATGCTGATTGTCTCATCTGGATAGACCAAGGACCAATCATAACTTGTCACAACGAAATGCAAGAAAACGAGGATGCTGACTTTTGCCAGCTGGTGACCTGCACAAAGCCTTGGTCCTCCTCCAAATGGAAGATATGTATATGCTTGTACCGCCTTATCAAACCTTGAAGGATTAAAACTCATCGGATCTTCAAAAATCTCAGGATTGTAATGAGTTCCATATGTTGTCCACAGTACCTGCACTCAAACCAAAGTATTATTACATTAGTATTTATTTCTTGATTTAGAGACTAAAAAGAATGTATAGAGATGATGTTGCTTCACCTTCCAGCCTTTTGGGATAGTGAAACCTCCATAGTTGATATCAACAACTGCTTTTCTGAAAGAACCAAAGATTGGAGGAGATAAGCGCATTGTTTCACGAACAACTTGCCAGCTATACTTCATCTTCTTCACATCTTCAACCGTGAGGTACTCTCCTTCCCCTTTGTTTGCTTTTATTTGAACATGTTCTGAGATGAAATCAAGAGAGTTGAGTATGATTTTTTATTTTTTTTTTGCTAAATTATGTTTTGTTTGTTACCTTTAAGGAGAGTGTCAAGGCAAGTTGGATGCTGAGCCAACATCTTGAAAGTCATAGCCATGGCGTAAGAGGTTGTGTCATGAGCTGCAAACACTAGCAAAACCATGTTATCTACAACCTCTTCTTCAGTTATCTCGCCTTTGATCAACCCTTGTACTAGCCTTGAGAATAGTGTTGTGTTTGGTCTCTCATCACCTTCTTCTTGTTCCATTTCTCTTCTCTTCTCCCTAACCTTCTCAACTAGCAATGTCTCAATCTCTAGCCTAGCTTTCTTCGCTCTAGCAAACCTAGAACAAGGAAACTCAACAGGCAAAGCGAAAACTCCTTCTAGAACCCTCTCAAAGATCTCTAACATCCCAAGCTCCACTTTGATCCCATACAAACACTCAAAGACCACAGTAAAGGTTTGAGCCTTTGTGGAACGGTAGAGACTAATCTCTTCCTTGCCTCGCCATTGGGTTTCAAGATGAGACCGGACGGTGTCACATAGGTTAGGTAATAAGGACTCTAACCCATTGTAGCTAAGGCTATTAGCTACAATCCCTCTAAGGACTCTATGCTTCTCCCCTTGCTTAGCCATGATGCAGTTCATGCCCATTAGCTGAACAGAAGAAGAAGGCCATGAGCTTACAACTAAGCTAAACTCGTTAGATAATATTAGCCTGTTGGCTTCAGCTCCATTGACTACTATTGTTGGTGAGCCCATGATTTTTGTCTTGAAGAGGTTGCCATGCTTGATGATTCTTGGATTCACGAAATCCTCGAAAACTCTGTTGTTTTTCTGAGCTTTGTAGAACTCCATTGTTTCACCTATCCATGGAAGCCCCATTTCTCCAGGGGGAAGCTTCTTCTTGGGCTGCTGCAGCTTCTTTGATGTGAACTTGTGATGTTTCTTGCGGAAGAAGAAAAGTGTGCTGGAGATTGTTGCAGCTATGCATAGGAAGATCCATGAGAGAAGGAAGTTTGGTTCTAGAGCCATTTTGTTTTTGTTTGGTTACTTAATTAACCAATTGTTAATAATCAAGTTTTGCAAAAATCTGGATTATGAGCTGAGTATTTATAAGTGGAGATTTTTTTTGTGAATGTTAAGGTCAAACCAAGTGATATTATTCTAGTTTTTTTTTCTTTGTTTTTAGACTTTTTATTCTTCTTTGGGGGTGGCTCTGACACATGATTGATCTTCAAGATACAGTTCCTTAAGAGCTCAGGCTGCATTATCTTTTTCATTTTTAATACAACAGACGGTGACACTAAACATGTTATGCAGCTGCATATACACATGTATTAAGGTGATTATGGAATTAAATATGAATATAACTCATGTTTCATTATATAATAGAAATCATTATTGAAGTAATAGTTTTTTTTTTTGTAACTGAGGCGTTCAAATTGAAGTAATAGTTACCCTATCGAAATTGGTCTGGCTCATTTTCTCTATAGACTAACGTAGTAAATCTTCAAAGAAACTAGTATTTCCATAGCATGTAGTATGTTCTTACATTAAACAGAAATTTTTGATAAACAAATCCAATATTTTTCCTGAGAAAAAAAAAGAAGAGAAAATGTTATATATACTGACAGTATCAAAGAACGGCTAGTTGGTGGAAAAGAAAAACAAATTATTGCTAAAACATTGCTAGATTTATTGGTCTATGCCATATGGAAATAATGTATCTTCGCGTCTCTAAAAATTTAGCAATTCATCTTTGTAGATCTACAATATATGTGTATTATCTATCTACAAATAATTTAGATCTAAATATATTAGTTAAATTTACAATACAACTAACAAAATTATTTCTTAACAACTAAACAACTATAGGTTGACTTTTTAATGTATTTTCTTGTTTTTATTGAATTTTGAGTGAGACAGAAAGAGAGACAGTTGCATGTGCTTGGGAGTTGGAATATGCTATAACCAAGACTGTGAATGAATGTATAACATATGAATCTGATCCGCATAATCTCCCTCTTAAATAATTTCATAATATTTTATATTCATGTGTTCATAATAATAGCACAGTATAGTTTAAAAACACACTTGCTGACGAAATGTTCCATTAGATTTATAGCATTACTGGGAAAATGAGATTATACGCGAATCCCTAAAGATCTGCTGTGGCCGGCTGCTTCTGTTATGTCCAAGTTACGTTGCAAACTGCGCGGGTTAATCGAATTATTCATCACATTTTAAGGTTTCTAGTACGTGCATAAGATTAGTTCTTTGTGTACACTTTAGGGAGTTTATCACGCTCGAACGTTACAGTATTCTCAAACTGATAAACTGTATGTACAATTGGTTGATTCTTGAAATTTAAGCACTTAATTTTTCTTGGCATTGTTCATGCATCTAAGATAAAAATATATGTTTGATAGAAGAAAGGATAGTTTAGAATAAGTAAATAACGAATAACTGGTTAGGAAGTCGCTTTTAAGAGATTCCTTCTTAATATATAGTGCATGTATGAGCAATATCAAAAGAATTTAAAAGGGTTTCCTAACCTTGTAGCGGCACTAAGCATATATGATGCTACTTTACATCGTCGGTTTGCAGAACAAAGTAATTAAAGTGATGGTTGTTTCGATAGCTTTTAGTTTTAGTTTTTGGTTTTTAGATTTTAGTTTTTGGTTTTTAGATTTTGGTTTTTGGTTTTCAGTTTTCAGCTTTTACTTTTTGGTTTTTGGTTTTTAGATTTTGATTTTGGTTTTTGGTTTTACTGTACTTTTTTTATTTTCAAAAATTAATCAATACATTACTTTAAAATAATACAACAAAATAACAATAAATATTTAGATTTTACAATTAAAATTTATTAAAATATTGTGATTTTTATTTTAAAATTAAATACTATAACATATTTAAATTATTATATTTTTATGAAAAATATAAATCATAAAATATATATAAATTATGCAAAAATAAAAATATTAAATTTCGAAACTACTTAGAAATTTTTCTTATATAAATTATTTTAATTTTTAAAACTTCAAAAGCAATAGTTCTTCTTATATAAATATTATAAATTATACAAAAATTAAGTACATAGAATTTTGAAACTAATTATAAATTTATTATATAAATTATTTATATTTTCTTAAAGTTGAATGGTAATTTTTATATTTCAGGATTATACAACACATTTTATTAATAAAACATATTATCTTTTTATAATTGTTTTTATTTTTAATGTGACTAATAATTATTAAAATAATTCAATTGTTTTAGTTATAGAAACTAATAACTAAGTTTTAAAATTAAATATATTATTTATAAAATATATAAATTTATTTACAGATATGAAACACAAATTAAAATATTTCACATTATTGTTTAAATGATATTTAATGTACAAAATATTTTATGATAATTTTATTTTTATGAAAATATTAATTATTAATGAATTAAAATGTAGTAGTTTCTACAAAAAAAATCAAAATTCATTTTTCTTCATAAAAGTTCACAAATGTTGGTTTTTGGTTTTTTTTCATAAATTGGTTAAACTTTTCAAAAACTAGTTTCCCTAAATTTTAGGGAATCTATTTATTGAAAATCTTGATTAGCAACTCAAATGGGTTTTACAAAAACAAAAAAAAACCAAAAACTTGATTGGATGAAAAATGGTTTCTACAAAAACAAAAACCAAAAACTAGCAAAAACCACAAACATTCAAACATTAAAAAAAAACTAAACAATAAAGAGTCTTAGTTGAATTATTCACATTAGGCGATTATCTTAAGCTGTGATTTGTCTTGTAAACTATTATTAGAAGAGTAGGAGCCGCAAGAAAAGGTGATGATGATGATGATGATGGTTGACATTGACAACAACAATTATACAACGTTATGATGGTCGACAATCATCATCAACAGTATTGTTATATCTATGATCAGTTAGCAAACCCTACTAAAATTACATATTTAATAATTCAAAACGTTTTACTCGAAAAGTGCAATTATAACTTCTGCATACAGGTAGCCACAAACATATTATTTGCATGTGTATATTATAAGTATATAGACTTTGATTCCTTGAATGGTCGGGGATTTAATTTAGTACGTTTGGTTAGTTGGATCGCTTTGAACGCTTCGAGTTAAACTAGTCTGTATGTGTGTTGCTGCCCTAGTTTTTGGAGTGATTCATATTAGAGTACACAAGACAAGCCCAAGACAATACCAACAAGCCCATTTCTATGTTATAAACCCATGTGTGTTAGGTTCCTTTGCAAGTGAGTTAGTAGTATAAAATATAAATAGGATTGTAATGTGTTGTGACAAAGTAACTTTGCTGCCGTGAAAGGCAGCCCCTCTTATCCTTAATGAAATATCAGTTTAAGTTCTTGTGTTCTTGGTGACAAAGCTAAAGTCTTTTCCTTTTTTTAATTTTCTGCCTAATAAAGCTACTTGAGCTATCTCTAGTTTATATTCAATAAAGTCCTTAAACACATAAATCATCTTGTTCTTGAAATGCTATCAATTCAGATTAAACCACCGTTCTAACCATTAGTGGAAATCACCAAACTATATCCTATCAAAGTTGATTTTACCATTTGCCATTTCTGATGGATTACACCGCTTTAACAACATCGACATACGGGGAGATGCTTGTTTCGCACAATAACTCAGTTACCTTTCTATTGCTTTGGCCTATGAGTCAACTAATGCATACACATTACAAGTCTGAAGTCTTCTAAGCCTAATACAATAAGAGAAGAAGATAAGTATGCGAGTATATTCTGTATTTATCCTAATAAAGAAACAAATCATCTACCGTATAAGACATCTCTAAGTGTCAACGGACTTGAAATGATATACCAACTAACAGACTTTCAAATGTCACTTCTTGGCTCTTGCGTATATTTCTCAAAACCGGAATATTTAGTTAGTATTGGAAATGTAAATGATGATTTTATTTTAGTTTATTTTCAGTTACACATGTCATACCGTAACATCACAATGGGATAATGTTTATTCACGTGGTGTCTAGTGTCTAAGTGGGTGAAGGACGCTAATCATGAGTTTGTACTAGCAAACCCGTAATTCCCATGGCCCTAATCAAAATATGTCGGACGCGACAATATATATTGTGTCCGGGTTCTTAGTTAAGCCATTTGCTTTGGGAACTAGCTCCTAAATTCAGTTCAGTCCTGAAAGAAGAGCATTCAACCAATAAATTTTAAAATAAATATATGTAGATAATTAGAAAAGCAATCACTAATTTAAATATCAAATGGCATTAGCGGAAAAACAGTTTGTCGTTTGTTAATCTAAAGTGACTAGATGAAAAAAAAACAATCGTTGTTGTAGATGGGTTTGAACTGAAATGGTGGAAAAGTGGTTGTGTAGAGTTTTATGAGTTCACCACCATAATAATAAGAAAATAATCCCAAATGCAAACTCCAAATAACTTCAAATATAAAAACAAGTCCTAACAAATTAATCAGATCACAATAGTAAAAGAAAAATGCAGAAGCCAGCGAACCTATACAGTAAGAGAATTGAATTATTTTGTGAAGCATCAACATAAATGGTTATAATTCTCAGACCCACACTTTTACATGTAAAAATTTTTACCAAAAAAAAAAAAAAAATTCTCAGACCCACCTAAACCTACACATTATTACTACAATTTTTATCTTTCGTTTTTCTTTTGTTTTTCATATTTTTCAGTCTCTAATCAATTTTTTTTCATCTCCTCTTATTTCTTCTTGTGGGTCCTCTTCTCCCTGACCAGTGACCTCTGTGCATCTCCACGTTTTACTAATAGCTTTGCTGTATCTACTGTTACCACTCTTATTGTTACTCAAACTTAAATGTCACTTAAATGCAAACTATATATTTAGGTGAAAACCAAATCAAATAGCAATAAAAAACCACTAATTAGCCCAAAACTTGGAAACCACTAAGCCCACCAATGATTTATGTCCTGTCCACAAGTCGAGAAGAGTCAAGTGACCTTTGACTTCTCTTTTAACGTCAGGCGACTACTAATTTATAAGTATCTCCTTAACTAAATCTTAGAGAAGCACAAAGACAAAGGGTCTACGTTAAGTCTACCTAGATTCTTGATTAGAGGCTTGCCCTACATTGTAATCACTCATAAGAGTGGAAACTTACTTGGGATTAATTAGCTTCACATGATACCAGAGCTAGCTTGCATTTTCAGATACAAATGTGAAAGGTGTCATGCAATAAAACATAAGCAAATGTGCAAAAAAAAAAAAAACATAAGCAACGTACTGAGTTTAATGAAATGAAAACGTAAACAGTAATACGGATAAATCATTCATATGGGAGACAGCTTCTCATACGCGTCCATGCCTTTGCATGAAAAATTAATTTTGACTCTTCTTTCCAGTATTTTTTTTGTTTTCTTGTTTTAATTATGATTCAGAATTCCAAGTGTTATTGCAATCACCAGGGGTAATAAATGGGATAGTATAAATGCACCTGCAACATATCAACTAACCACACACAACTCCACCTGTTTGTATTTACTTCAAAAACATTCAAAAACCCTTTGCTTCCCTCTATTTATAAATCCTAGTTTCCGGTTTCATTCTACCACACAACACCATTTGCACAAACACTTCTGCTTTCTCTTTGTTTTTAAAATGAGAGGGATGAAGAGTCTTACCATTTGGGCTATCTTTGCTGCTGTACTCTCCCAGCAGCTCTTTGCCTCTGTTGCTTCCATAAAGTTTGAGGATGAGAAAACATACTACTCTCCTCCAGACCCAAATGCAGGATCTCCTCCCTCTGGTAAGCAAAAAAAAAAGAACACATACACACATGCACTCCCAACTTTGTATGCATTAATAAGAATCTTGATTTTAATTAGTGTTTTTACTTGACTGATCATCGTTATTGTTTGACATGCAGGAACTCCTCCATCACACGGAGGATACACTCCAACTCCTCCAACTCCATCACATACTCCTCCCTCTAACTGTGGAAGTCCACCTTACGACCCAACTCCTCCTTCTCACACTCCAACTCCTTCCACTCCATCTCACACTCCTTCAACTCCTTCTCATACTCCATCACACACTAGTCCTCCTTGTCACTGTGGAACTCCACCTTCACACCCTTCCACACCTTCACACCCTTCAAGGCCTTCACACCCATCTAGGCCTTCACGCCCTTCCACGCCTTCAAATCCTCCTTCTGGTGGATATTACTCATCTCCTCCACCAAGTACTCCTGTCGTTGTGACTCCACCAACACCCATTGTTGACCCAGGCACACCCAGTACTGGAGGAACCCCTCCTTCTTCTGGTGGATATTACTCATCTCCTCCACCAAGTACTCCAGTCGTTGAGACTCCACCAACACCTATTGTTGACCCAGGCACACCCATCATTGGAGAAACCCCACCAACTCCTTCCGGTGGATATTACTCATCTCCTCCACCAAGTACTCCCATTGTTGTAACTCCACCAACACCCATTGTTGACCCAGGCACACCCATCATTGGAGGAACCCCACCAACTCCTTTTATTGACCCTGGCACTCCTGGAACCCCCTTCCTTCCTGCTCCTTTTCCACCAATCACTGGAACATGCGAGTAAGTAACAAACATTCCTCTCTAAAATACAATACAATACGGTTTCACATTTGACTTTTGTTAATCTTTGTGCAGTTACTGGAGAAACCACCCTACATTGATATGGGGTCTTCTTGGCTGGTGGGGCACTGTTGGAGGAGCTTTTGGTGCAGTCAGTATTCCCAGTAGCATTCCAGGGTTTGATCCTCACATGAACCTTCTTCAGGCTCTTTCCAACACCCGCACCGATGCCATTGGATCTCTCTACCGTGAAGGCACAGCGTCTTGGTTAAACTCAATGGTCAACAATCAGTTCCCTTTCACAACCTCTCAAGTCAGAGACCAGTTTCTGGCAGGACTTTCCTCAACCAAGGCAGCCACAAAACAGGCCCAGACCTTCAAGCTTGCCAATGAAGGTCGTCTTAAGCCTAGAATCTGAAAAGAAGAGAGTTTCATTTCTCAGTTTGCATTAAAGCAATCTTAGTTAATTATCCTATGCAGTGTGTGCTCAGTATAGTTTTAAGTGTCCTATAGCTTCTAGTAGTCTTTATGATGGATACTTCTTTATATTTGATGATGTTGCTGTTTTATTTTTTTCTTGATCTTGAATAATAATGTAGTAGTTCCCCTGTTACTCAACCACCGTTCAAGAACGTCCAGAGAAATGTATCCCATAAAAATAAAACTGAAAAAGACAGAAACATTGCATTTTGAAAGATACTAACATGAAGAAGAAGCTATAATAAATAAGGATCATAGACATTAATATCAAAAGAGGCTGGTAGAAAAGAGAAACTCATCATACTTCATACATAAACAAAGGTACAAGAAAAAGTCAAAGTCTAAATATATATAGATTGACATGCCTACAGAGCAACACATGTCATACTCGCTCCATTAATTTCTTCATGAGCATTTATATTTTTAATCAGGCCTAAGAGATGTGTCTCGCAAACAAGTACATGAGAAAGACCAAACATTAAGATATACTAGCATTAAAGAGGGGCAGTAGTACATCAGAGATGTGCTGTTGCTGTAATAAACTCGTGGAGTAAATTTTGCAAGCTGGTTCCTCCATGCATTCAAGTTACAAACCCCAAGTTCTACCAAACCAATAAATATCTCGCTACTAATGCAAGAAATTGCATTAATGATATCGAGTTAGTGTTCATGGTTATGAGGAGTAAGCATGTTTTGGAATATCTCTATCCCAAGTTTTTCTTTGTCCAAGGCTCTTCATACTTATTGGCTGATGCTAACTTATTAATAATCTCCCAACACAATCCGTATGAAAGAAAAACTGATAATAATTAATGATCTCTGCATTTCTAAGGATATGAGAAATCAGTTTGAAGCTGCATATGAATACTACAAGTAGCAGAGTGTAAGCAACTACCTGCTTGTTTTGAAATCATTCTCCTTGTCATTATCATTTATCAGCCTTGTGTTAAAAGAGATGCTCCCTCTCTCATGACTTCAACATAAATAGTGTGTTGATATGTATATGGAACATAGAGACTTCTAATTGTTTATGGGAGATCTGCAGCTTGTAAAGATAAATGTGCATCTTCCTGGAGGATTAAGACTGTGAACTTTCACTTTGATCTTTACATGAACAGAGAATAAGTGATGTAAATTTCCGTTACTTACAATTTACAACAGAAGATGAGATTTTTTAAAGGTTTTATAATTACGCTAAAGGAGATTTGCTATGGTTTTGTAGCTCTGTGATTACTTTTCCTCAAGAATTTCACCCTTTTGCAAATGGGATGCATTGATAATTTAGGCTTGATTTTTGTCACTAGCATGCGCAATTTTTAGAAAAGAGTGCTCACTAAGTGGTTTCTTATCATGTTGATAGAAAGTATCATGCCTTTTAACCTAATTAATCACATCCTGCTGCGTTGAGAGCTAAAATTATTATAGAAAACAATATCCACATGAGACTAAGACAGATGCCAAAACACATGCATAGAAACAGACAACAGTTTAGCTATGAGAGGTTTTCATTCTAATTTGACTGCTCATGATAAGACATGTCGCTCCTTTGGGTTGCTCTGCTGCAGCAAAAGTTAGGTCTTTCATGTGTCCTTGCTTTGTAACAGTGGAATCTTGGTTTACTATATAAAACCATGGTGTGAGAGATGCATCATTTGTAATATCATGAGTTTCTCATTTCAAGCTTCTTTCCTCATCGCCTGCGCTTTAGTTTTCAGGTATACATTTCTTTAAGCACCGTGAGCATCAATCTCATTCCCCTGCTATATATATACTCCTCACTAATTCAAGAGACCTTTCTAACTCTCATTGAACTAACAGATTCTCATATACTGCACAGTGTTAATCTGAGGATTGCTAGCTTCTACCACCAGCATTAGTAACTCGCTGTCAAAGACCTTAACGCATCCTTTTGTTCCTTCATGACATGTCGCTCGATTTAAGATCCTGTTTCACTGAATTTACTTGGCATGCAAGACTCTCGAAATCCACAAACCCTTCTGTGTTTCAGTGATCTTGTCTACAATTAGTAATCATAAGGTACGATCTACGTTCTCTCTGGTGTAAATTATGTATTAGCTTTATTAGAAACTAGAAATTTAGTTAAGTCTCTTGTCTTAAAGTTACTAGCTGGAACGTACACAATACATTACATATAAATAATCAAGGTACATATGTAACTTAGGTCCCTCTCAAATCGTTACCCGTCTTTATTTTAAGTTGTTTAACCATAATTGTAACATGAATAGACATATGCATAAGGAGCTTATTTTGTTGATTAGACTTTACTTAAACAAGTTGGAGAGGTGGTTGGTTTTGGTCGGAGGAGTTCTGATTTGGTTCAAGAAGGTTAACCGGAATATAGTTCCGGTTGTACTGCTCCGACTGATGAGAAGACGACTCGTAAACCGTCCCTTGTTGATGTATCACACTCGCTTCCTGCTGCTGCATTCCTGCTCTTTCACTAATCTGTAGAAATATATTAAACTAACTTGCTCATCGAAGAGATAAACTGTATATATTGAAAGAAAAAAGAAATCAAAATGCAAACAAAAAGCATATACTCCCTAGCTATGTTTGTAAAAGATATATGTCTATGCGATATTAAAAATATATTAAATTTTAATAAATAAATGTATTATTTTCGTATTTATCAACTTCCAATAATTTTATACCAATAGTATTTTAATAAATAAATGTATTGATAAGACCTTGGATCGAAGATACATGTTATCGTTTTGAAGCTCGATCTCCTACATGAACATAAAAGGGAGCTATGTTACGAAAGAGAAGATTGTTATAGAAAGTAGGGTTACTTGTTGAGGAAGACATGTCTTTTAATTACCCTTTTTTGCATGTACTCTATCTCTGCAACTAGCATCTCATGCTGGGCCAAGAATAAAACGTAAGGGTCAAGAATCAGATCAAGTCGAAGCATATAAAGGGATTGAAGGAAGTGAAAGTTATTAACCTTCTTGGAGCGGACACGACCGATGCCTTTCTCAAGCCTACCTTCCAGGTTCTTGAGCTCCTTGAGGTTCAAGGAACCAAGAGATTCACCAAGAATGTGTCTGTTCAGATTCTGAATGTCCCGGATCTGTCTCCGTAGCTTAGACGATTCTTGCTGATAGTACTTCATCAAGTGTTCGACCCCACAAGGGATTCAGTAAAGTCAGAAACTGAAACAAGAAGAAACGTAGTGGTAAAGTAACTAACTATGGAAGCTTACCTGAGTATTAGCTTCGGTGACGGAAGGAGGATTAACAGCGTCGGAGCAAGCTTTCTTGTACCTTTCAATCGTTCCTCTTACACTTTTCATTAATTGTACGATTTCACCAACATCCACAAAAAGAAAATACAAGAGTTAGTAAATTAGAGAGCTATAAGCAAAGACATAATCATTGGCGGAGGCAGAAAATATTTCTGTTGGGGGCAAAAAAAAGGTATGAGAGCAAAAAATAATTATGAGTGGGGACATCATATAGATTGAGCTTTAAGTTACACTATTTTTTTTAATCTTGTTGGGTTCATTGCCCCCATGTTGTTGCATGTGGCTCTTCCACTGGACATAATGTACATATCCTATAAATAACATCTTTATCGACTTCTACGCATGGTTAATCTATTCAGTGATCGATTTGACCAAAAATATTTCATTATGAATCGTTTGATATATTATAACCAAGTTCATTATAAGAGTGACATTAGGTCTTAGTCACTTGATGTTCGTTGTTTGAGGACTTACTATATGGGTACTAATGTATAGATGTCTAATTTCATTTTGTTGATTTATTTTTGTGGTAGGTAAAAATAAAAATACCATCAATATGAAACCTTATTATAAGCTTCTTAGGAATGGAAATTGTCTAACAATGTGTCCAAATTTTCATATAATACAAAATCCAAATTTCCTTATAGATTCGAAAACACTACTAGACTTGAGATTTCCCTTATAACATGTATTTTTGGCTATAATAAAAGTGTTTCAAAAAAAAAAAAAAAAAAATATATATATATATATATATATAATAAATATTATACCGGAATTAGAGTTTTAGTTAGTACTACAACATGTGTAAATGAATAGAATTAATTGGGAGCGATTACTTTTTTAACCAAGGAAGTGAAATTCCTAGATCCTTAAATTTGAGAAAAAAGCTAGACATATTTTTATATAACGTTATCATTTTCACTATTTAATTTGTGATGTATGATGACAAGTTGAGGTTGAGAAATGTCAAAAGGCATTAAAGCATGAGGACGTTTGAAATAAGAAAGATAGTCTAAATTTTAGCTACGCATTTGAAAATAGAAACCTAGAAATTACAAATTTCTACATACCTACTAGACCTAATGCATTCCTCTTTTGTTAATCAGATTAGTTGGGTATTCAACTAAACCTACTTTTATAAAATCGTGATGTCACATACACATTTACTATATGTAGAATCTTTACACGATGGTAAATAATGAAAATATTCTTTAGTCGTGTGAAGTCTACATTGTAACTACAAATTTTCTAGTTAAGTCTTAAATCCAGATATGAGACTTGACTTTAGGAAAATTAGATAATAGATCCTCAACTTATCTATGGTAACAACCAACCAAAAATCAACAGATTAATATTTCTAAAACAATCAAAATGTAGAAAAGAACATGAGCTGTTAATAGCTGGAAACTTTGATAGAAATGGAAATGACTAGTCCCGAACTTGGAGTGGGGGAAATAATAATCAAAAGTCAAATTTTCTGTTTATTTTTATTTTTTGATTGATTGATGATTAATTAATTAGTGACACAACCACAAGCTTTGTCCCCTAAACATTTCTTGATTTAACAGATCAAATGACTGGTTTTATAGAGAAGTGTCAGAAGACAAAACACCCGTCTCCCCCTAGCTAGTGTATCAAGTTTTTAAGGAATCTACTTAGCTTTATATAGCCATATATGATGACATATAATATTATATTTTGTCAAGAACCCTACTTTTTTCAATACTATGATGGAATCCTAATTATGATCAATCTGCAGAAATAAACCTGATGGGTCATCAAATTTATCGAAATGTCATGTAGAACTGACATACATAGATACATACAGATAGGCTGTACTATAAAGATCTAGTAAAAGAAAAGAAAAAGTGACTGGTACAAGGTATGGAGATGCTTATTAATTATTATCATAGAAGACCTCACAGCTTTTTCAAGAAAGAGAAGCAAATAGACTAGAGTTTCCCCCAAAGCAAAACTAGGGTTCTTGGGTACAAACCCTAATTTTGGTACACACATATAAATCAAAGTTTTCAACAAAGAGTTGAGGCTCAGAGAAACTTTAAAAGAAGAGAAAAGAAACCATAAAGATTCAAAACCCAGAGAAAACAAACAATCAAGATCTAAAAGAAGTTAATAGATGTTTATCTTACCTGTTGTTGGCGTACTCGTAGAGACGACCTCGAGTGGAGAAGATGACAAGAGCAACCTCAGCGTCACACAAGACAGAGAGCTCATAAGCTTTCTTAAGCAGACCATTGCGTCTTTTGCAGAAAGTGACTTGGCGATTCGTGGTGTTCTCTATCCTCTTTATCTCTATCTTCCCTCTCCCTATCTTCTTGCTGCTCTCTGCTACCTCATCACTCGCACCACCCTCCATTTATATCAACCCTATAGCTTAAAGATAAACCAAACACAGTCAAACACTACACACAAGCTGAGAGAGATCAAATAAAATATTTTTGGACTCCATCTACTATAGCTAAGGGTAGCTAGCTACTATCTAGGTTCTAAGATCGATCTCAAGGGAGAAAAGCAAGAGCGTATGATTACCAAAAAAAGAAGATGAAATGAAAAACACTCCAAGATTCAAGAATTGGATGAAGAAAAAAAAGGAAGAACCTCTGATTATAAAACTTGAGTTTTTAGGTTAACTTAGTGTGCGTCATATTAATTGTTATACCTGGGTTTGTAAGACTGTGATCAGAAATAAAAGAAGGAGAAGTGAGAAGGGAAGATGAAATCTAGCTAAGAGAATTAAAATGTTCTTGGCTAAAGATACTATTCTTATTAATTAATTCAGTACCACTTAACTGCTGCTTCGCACTTTATTTTTGTTTTGATTTCTGTTTTGGTTTACAATTTCTGTTAAAAGAATATTTCCTTGAAAGTATTTAAAACCCCACTTGCAGAAAACAGAAGGTTTGGTAGTTTTATTCAAACTGAAATGTTATAAAATAAAAATAAAGAAAGAAAATGGACCATTACTCTAAAACAAAAATCTCATACCTAATTCTTTTAATTCTCTATGTATATATACATTTAGATCGCAATCTGAAAATTGATGGGAATTAAGGAGTAGAAAATAACAAAATAGAAAAATAAAGAAGACGAAGAGAGTTGGGTTTGGATTGGGTGGGAGAGAGCATTGAAGGAGGACCATCCAATTTTTCTTTCATGTCTATGGAAAAAAAGAGAGGTATGGGCTCTGTTTCTCATCAGAATCAACTTTTGGAAATTCTCCTTTTTGGGTAAATCCTTTTTTTATTTCTTCTTTTCTTTTTATTGCCCTACTCCTACATTGATATGAAGCTGGTATAGTATTAATGCTATTATATTTTTGAATTATTGTATTCCAATTAAACAAAACTTAACCCAACTGACATGAAGTTTTACAACTTATCATGTATCATGAGAGCCAAGAATGTGATAATTCAGGTTTAATTAATTGCCCTTTTATACATTTTGAATTTGTGTTTACGTTTGGATACTAAGTGTGATATTTCAAGTTAAATAAAAAAACATAAAATATTAGTGTTCTTAGACTAAAAAGTAAAATCAAACGCAGAACTTAAGAAAAATAATAATGGTTTGGGTTAAGATTTAAGAACAAATGGCTCGATAAATAGTTTCATTGGTTTTGTCTTTTCGAAATCTTATGTTCGAGAGTCTTATTCTTGGAAAATTGGTTAGTCCAACGGCATCTTAAATATTAGAGGTTTATTGTTTTGCCGTAATATCATCCACATATTAATTCAAGCAAGGAATTGCATCACATGCAGGGGACAATATAATTAGGGAAGATGAAACTAATCTAGTAAATGAGAGAAGAGAGCCCAGGGAGGATTACTTATGATCACATGTGTAGTCATTATCCATAAACCCTATCATAGATTTGCATTAATTAATTTTAGTTACAAAAGGCAACTATATAACTCCTTTTGGTTTTACCCATACCCCCATCATTTTCCTTGTACTTACTTTCTATTCAATTTTCTTCACGAGCAACATCTACATATCCACCTTCATTACAAATTAAGCTTTAGATTGTGTAAACATAATTTCAGGAAGGAACTTGAGATCTGGTAGGGCTTTATTTACTTTCGTTGTAAATTTTCTTCACGTGGTTTGAAATTTGAATGCTCTGATTCTCCATCAAGTTAGCGTGTGAAGAAACTACAATTTCATATTAGGTGATTGTTTACAAGCCCAGTGACAAAAAAAACTCCTCATCAAATAAGATAATAATGAAAAGAAAAGTATATAGTTGCGTAGAAAGAGAGGCAACATAAATGTTACTTTTACCAGCTCAGTGACAAAAAATACTAATCTTTCTCACATAAAATGATCACTAATAAACTTAATTTAATGAAGACAAGTATACATTGTACATGGGTAAGAAAAATCAGTTAAAGGCTCAGATTAGACAAGTAAATTACCCAAATTGCACAAAGCCGCGGACTAAATGATCATTATCAACTTGTATAATACGTCCAATATCAGTAATTAATGCACGAGTTATTGATGACTCACTCTTGTGCACAAAGAAAAGAATCTCGTTTAAAATATTAAAATATTAACTGAAGAGAGTTATACTAAACCTAATACTTTAGTTTTCCCTTCATGTGAAATTTTCACCCACAATTACTCCAATTTTTTTATTTTCCTCGAACATGGAAGAAATATATAAGTTCATGAAATGTATCAACAGGTTGCAGATCCTTTACCTTGCTTGTTACCTTATTCACAAAAGATTCTTGCTTGAAGAAAATTTTAACTTTTGTGTATATATCCAACGCCATAGTGCTAAAGACGTTTGTTCAAAGAGATAAACAAAAAGAACAAAATCTTTTAAGACAGACAGAGTAAAAGCTAAAAAATGGGTGTACTTATTGTAATTGCAAAACGTTTTGATGCTCTGATTGGGTATGTTTTTCATTCAAATCTTTGTCTCGTAAGATTTTTTTTTAAGTTTATTTAACATCTTCATGTTCTTGGTACATGCAGGCCGGGAGTTATGCTTCTCTACCCTTTGTAAGTGAATCAATTTTTAAACTTCATGGTTTATATATAAAAATAAATAATTATTAACTCAATGAATGAATAGGTATGCATCGTTACGAGCAATAGAGAGTCCAACGATGTTAGATGATCAACAATGGCTTACATATTGGATCATTTACTCCTTAATTACAATATTCGAATTATCCGTTTGGAGAGTGCTTGCCTGGTAATAATAATGACACTCCTCTTAAAATTCTATTACGATTCAGAAATACAAGTACTACTATAATATGTACATAAGACTAATATAAAATATTAATTGTTGTCTTTGGTATTTTGCAGGCTACCGTTTTGGCCATACTTGAAACTTTTGTTCTGCATGTGGTTGGTGTTACCAATGTTCAGTGGTGCAGCGTACATCTACTCCAATTTTGTGAGAAAATACGTTCAGTTTGGAATGCATGTTGGAGAAGGAACGAGCTATACAGATGAACAGAGAAGAGTTTTACAGATGATGAGTCTTGATGCTAGAAAATCAGTTCAAGATTATGTTGACCGGTTTGGATGGGATTCTGTTGAGAAAGCAATCAAAGCGGTATGATTCATTTTTGTTATTTTTTCTTACAAATATATAATCCAATACATGTTTTGGATTTTAACTTTATTATTCTGTGTTTAATTTTAGGCTGAACGAGAAACAAAAAAGCATTGAGATGGAAGATTAAGAATCAAGAAACATTGCTCTTTGCTTTCTTGATTTCGAAAGTGTTTGTATGTTTATGTGTTATAGATTGTATAGCGTAAAACTTCGATGGTTAAAAAATGATATGGTTGGAAATGAACGGTAAAAAATTTGTGTTCTTCTCTGAGCAAAGATACTAATACAGAAGCCGTCTGTCTTTAAAAAAAACACTAATCGGATTCATTTTCGATGACTCTTGGTTTGATTAAACAAACATCAGGAGACGTTTCGAATTAACATAAGAATCTAACACTCTTGTGCCTTAACCCAAATAATCGAGAAGCACATCTTTATAACAAGCTGAAAGTAAGTTTTTATTTTATTAGACTTTATATTGAATGGTTTATTTTAGTTTAACTAAACCGTGTAATCCAGTTATAAAGTGTAATACTTAAGTACACTTATATACTTATATACAGTAAAAACTCTAAAAAAATTATTAATATTGAGACTATGATATTTTATTAATTTCTAAAACTACAATTTATGTATTTAGAATATATTTTTATAAAATAAAAATATATTACAGTATCTACATTAATTATTTTTTAGAAATTAAAATTTTAGTTATTTTATTATATTATTTAGTGTATATAAAGTATGTTTCATAAAATTTAAATCTGAATTTAGATACAATTTTTCCAAATATATCAAAATATATTGAAGTGTTAAGGAAAATAGAAATGAATTCTATTCTAAAAAATAATATAATGTTTTGTTAATTATACTTATATAAAATTTATATATATACAAATTATTAATTTATATTTACATAAGACTTTTTAAAAATTATTCCTTATTGAATTATATGATATTATAAACTGGGTTAATTCAAAACCGAAAAATTATTGTATATTGAATTTTTGTTGTAGAAGTATTTAAGTTGATAATTAAACCGTTCAGTATAAAGTCTTAACATGTTTACTATTGGAATTAACCGGTCTTCGTCTCTTGACTTATAAACCCGTGACTACTAGGCCCAAAAGCCCCATACCAGCACACGAGATATATTTACGTACGAACTGTTTTATCTTATTTTCCATATATGAAATTATAGTTTTTTTTTATATTCGACTTCCCTCTTGCTACTGGTAAATTAATTTAGTAAGAAAGTTAAATACTTTTTTTTTTCTTCCAAAAACCCTTGCCATAGATTCAAAGCGCATAAAAATCTATTGACCAACCTAGGTTTCGTTGGCCTTCTCTTAAAACCCGCCTGCCTCACACTCGTCGACCTCTCTTACGTCTTCCTCTGTCGCTAAGGTATCAAATCTACCTTCGTTAATTAATTGGACTTCTGCTAATTTTCAGACAAAACACATGTCTTCCTTCTATTGTTTGTCCTGTTTTGCTTTTTGTATATCTTATCTGAGTTTTTTCAATACATCTTTTCATTGAATTTATCTGTAACTGACCTTATCCACTTCTTACGTCCATGAATTTGCCTTAGATGATGTCCAAACGATGCAGAACAACTTTATGTTCTCTGTTCATGTTTCAACTTAACTGATTGTGTACGAATGATTTTTTTTTTTTTTGTGTGGAATGACTTCTGAATCTCGTTACATGTGTCTAAAGTCAATTTGATGTATTATGATGAATAAAGATTTAAACTTTACTTAGGTTGAGAGTATCATTGCAATCTTTAAAGCTCTAAAATTACTCATTTTTAAGTAGAACTTAATTACTTAATTGAATTTTTGAGTAGATGCTGATTGTGATTATTACTCTTTGTGTTCAATCAGTTCTGGCTTCACTGAATAACTAAGACAGCCAAAAAAATCTGAGTTAGAGATAAGTTAACATGGAGACTGAGAATGATGTTTCACGGGCCGAGGAGATGAAGAATCAGGCCAACGAAGCCTTTAAAGGTCTGTTGTACATTTTCATTAAAAAAAACCATTAACAGAATCTTTCAGAACCAGTTTTGATTTCAATTTTCAACACTGTTTTATTGGGAATCTAATTATTATTAGTTGCTTACAGGTCACAAGTTCTCCCAGGCTATTGATCTTTATACACAAGCTATCGAACTCAACGGCAACAACGCTGTGTATTGGGCAAACCGTGCGTTTGCTCACACGAAGTTGGAGGAATATGGCAGTGCGATACAGGATGCATCAAAGGCCATTGAAGTTGATCCAAAATACTCCAAGGTAAACATTGTTTGCTTACTCTTGTTATCACTTACACATTCAGCCTTGTTGGTTTGCTGATTATATAAACTGAATCACAGGGCTATTACAGACGCGGTGCTGCTTATCTTGCCATGGGAAAATTTAAGGATGCTTTAAAAGATTTCCAACAGGTAATGTTTGTAAGCAACCTCTATCGTTTGGTAGCTGTCATTCTGATAGTTCTTGAATCTTGTCCTAGACTTTTTTAGAGCAATGTCAAAATAGTTAAAGATGAAATGTTGGAGGCTTGATTGTTTTGATCTGATCAAATGATATAATAATATGTATGAAGAGTTTGGTGATGGAATCACTTTATCTGTTAAGAGAGATTTGTGTGTGTGTCTCATGTATAGCTGACATGGTCTACTATTTTTTTATTTTAAGGTTAAAAGGATTTGTCCTAATGACCCTGATGCGACAAGAAAGCTAAGGGAGTGCGAGAAAGCAGTGAAGAAACTGAAATTTGAAGAAGCAATCTCTGTACCTGTATCTGAACGGATCTCGGTGGCTGAGTCTATTGACTTCCACACAATTGGTATCTCTCCATCTTACTTGCTTATCTTTCTGTTTGTTATGACATGTCTTTCATTCAGTAGTTGTAGCTTTAGACTAGTAATCAATCTTCTACCTGTTGTCACATAATAGAGGTTGTATCCCCTTTATCAATTCTACTGATATATTCTTCTTTGCAATATCATTGTAGAGGTTGAATCACAATACTCTGGTGCTAGAATCGAGGGAGAGGAAGTCACCTTGGATTTTGTGAAACAGATGCTGGAAGAGTTCAAGAACCAAAAGACATTGCATAAGCGGTTTGTATAGTTTGGTGTAGTGTTGAGCTTAATTAACACATTGTTCATTTGTTTGTAGGCTAACGGCTTTAATCTTTTGCTTAATATTTGTAGGTATGCATATCAAATTGTCTTACAGACAAGGAAAATCTTGCAAGCACTGCCTTCCCTGGTTGATATCAGTGTACCTAACGGCAAACATTTCACGGTCTGCGGTGATGTTCATGGTCAGGTAGGCTTTCGTTTCTCTCAAATGAATCTGAGAGCCTCCATAATCTTCAGTTCTCTTTGACTGTACATGTTTGAAATTGCATTATACTAACTGATTTTATCAAGGACTGTGTAGTGTGTTGTATACCTGTATTGGTTCTGCTTTTGACACGTTATTTTACTTTCGCAGTTCTATGATCTCCTGAATATTTTTGAACTTAACGGCCTCCCTTCCGAGGAGAATCCATACTTGTTCAATGGTGACTTTGTGGACAGAGGTTCCTTTTCTGTCGAGATAATCCTGACGCTGTTTGCGTTTAAATGCATGAGTCCCTCATGTAAGTTCTTCTAACTACTCTGATAACTTGTTGTATTACTTCTCTTGCTTAACCATATTGTTGTTTGTTAATTTTCAGCCATTTATCTAGCTAGAGGGAATCACGAAAGCAAGAGCATGAACAAGATATATGGCTTTGAGGGTGAGGTTCGGTCCAAGTTGAGTGAGAAGTTCGTTGAGCTCTTTGCCGAGGTCTTCTGTTATCTTCCTTTGGCTCACGTGATCAACCAGAAGATATTTGTGGTGCATGGAGGCCTCTTCAGTGTCGATGGCGTTAAGCTCTCAGACATCAGAGCCATTGATCGATTCTGTGAGCCTCCTGAGGAAGGTATGTTTCCATCATATACACTGATACACATCTTTTGTAAATTTTTTTTTGTGAATACATCTAATCTTGTTAAATGTTTTTTTTTTTCAGGATTGATGTGTGAGCTGTTGTGGAGTGATCCTCAATCTCTCCCTGGAAGAGGCCCAAGCAAGAGAGGAGTTGGTCTCTCATTTGGTGGAGATGTAACGAAAAGGTTTTTGGAAGACAACAATCTAGGTCAGTGTAGCTTCCCTGTGTAATAGATGGTGTTCACCAATTGATTCTGATATCGACTGATAGTTTTTTTTTATAATGTGGAAGATTTGGTGGTGCGGTCACATGAAGTAAAGGATGAAGGATACGAGGTTGATCATGATGGTAAACTCATCACCGTCTTCTCTGCACCAAACTACTGTGATCAGGTAAACATCTGAAACTCCTCTTATCAGCTTTGTGACAACACCAACTTGCATACTTGATTCTTACTTAGACATCAACTTTTATATTGTTGCAGATGGGTAACAAGGGAGCCTTCATTCGCTTTGAAGCTCCAGATATGAAGCCAAACATTGTTACATTCACAGCAGTGGTGAGTCTAGTATTAGCTTTTGCATCATTGTTTTAGATTCTTTTGAATATTCTTCTGATATTCTGTTTTTTTTTCTTGTGATTTCACAGCCTCACCCGGATGTGAAGCCAATGGCCTATGCAAGCAATTTTATGAGGATGTTCAACTAACTGAGCAGAAAAGCTTCTTCAACGCAAATGCTAAAGCAGACTCAAGACCAAAAGTGTTTCAGAAACATAATCATATAAGTTTTGTTTTGCTTTTCTATCATCTTCTGCAGTTTTTTTTTTCATGTTGTTTCAGAAAAGGGAGCCCATGATATAATTAAAAGGTACAGTATCCAGATTTAATCGGTTTTCTTCTTTTTGATAAAGATGTTCCCTCTTGCTCTAAAGCTTCTACAGTAGCTTTTGTCTTGTCTTCTTAGAGGGGTTAATGGACCATTCTTATTTTTAGATGGAAATCTTGGTGATTACACAACAAAGGAGTGACCAAATGACCCCAAAAAACTATGTACAAACATGTTTTTTAAAAGCCTCTTGTTTGCTTCTTATATTATACACCTTGAGATTCTTTTTGAAGTTGGATTTGATTCACATATTCAGACAAAAACAACAAATAAGGACAGACAGATGTAACAACAGTGTGTAACTTCTTCCAACAGTTTTTCTCATGTAGATTCAAATTTTTTTTCCCTCTCTTGTTTGCGTTTTGTACCACAGGTAACCTGTTTAATTCACATGGTCTAGAGAGAAGAAAGCTATGAATACTATTGTAAGCTATTAGCACTATTGATTTACCCTCACCCACATGAGCTGTTTCAGATTAAATATATCTTTGTAAGAAAATACCTGCAGATATTCTTCCATGTTTATCAATCAACTGCTACTGAATAACAGAATTATAAACCCGCTTTTGTAGGTAGATAAACATATAGCATTTGATAATCCGAGGAATCATTATATTCAGACTGTAACTATGGATTTATATAATAGAGTATATCTTGATGGTGCATAGATATATGTAGGAAAAACTCTGCACAAAGCAAAAGGAGATAATATAATTGGAAGTGGTGTCAAATCTAAAAGCACTGAAAAGAAGATGAATGAGAGATCCAGAAAGCATTACTTTGGATTAAATAAAAAAAATAACAAAAATGACATAGTGAGTGTTTTATTTTTGCTTTCTTGATGCATAAAAAACCGGCAACAGTTTAAGGGAAGAAGAAATGTGAAAGAAGTATTAGATTAATATGATGGTGTTGGTAATGGTAGGTTTTAAGAGTCTTGTACTACTATTTCAGGTACTTTTATGACCGTTTGTTTGATCAATTCGTTGTAGGCCATATATGATTTTACAACTCAAGTGAGTCAAGGCTAGAGATTAGATCATTCACTACATATACAACACATACATGTACCTACTTACAAAAAAAAAAAGAATCTGCTACATTATTGCCAAGTGTAGTACAATCACTCAACGTTTGAAATTTTGACCTTTTTTTTTCTTTTCTTCTCTACGTTTTTCTTCTTCTAATTAGCATGTTTCTGACATTTTCTAATAGTAACTTACAACAACTGAAAATATCTTTTGTATTGATATTTAAGAACCTCTTGAATTAATTTGGTTTATAGATAAAAAGAGTGTATATGTTGTTGCTAATGGTTGTTGCCCTTGTGTTGCATTAAGCTACAAGTAATATTATATATATGTTATAAATTAAGCATTGAAATGATCATCCACTTCTTTACCAAACTCAAGCACTATGATCATCCACTTCTTTACCAACTCAAGCACTATGATCATCTACTCATCAAACACTACGATCACCCACTCATTTACCAAATTAAGCACTATCTTTGTTATTTTATGTATTGTTGTTCACTATAAATACCATCACTCATCTCACTCTTTTGTACACCATAAACAAGAACAAAAGTTTATAATCAAAGAACCATTACATATTCTTCTTCTTCCTTATAATAAACTCTCTCCCTTATACTAGTGTTATTTGCTTCCTACGGGTATCAAATTCTACTCTTATTTAAATTTCTCGATACTATAAATTATAAGTTATTTCTTAACACGTTATCAGCACGATCACTCTGCGATTCGGTAAAATTTATTTGTATCATTTATACCCTGTTATAATGGTCGGTATACCGCCTCTACTATTATTTATATCATGTTATAATGGCCGGAATACCGCCTATATTATTTACTAGTAATTTAATTTATTTATTGGTCGGCCGAGCCGCCTTATATCCTGTTTATTATTTATTGGTCGGCCGAGCCGCCTTATATCCTGTTTATTATTTATTGGTCGGCTGAGCCGCCTTATATTCTGTTTATTATTAATTGGTCGGCCGAGCCGCCGTATAATTTATTTATTATTCTGCATTGATCGGCTGAGCCGTCGCATGATTTGTTGTCATATAACATAAATATTTCATTGTCATAATTTTTCACTTTTATGAAATTTTATAGATTTGATTGACCGTTTAATACGATATTTTCAGACTAATTTTTGGTGCACTCGATTTAACCCCAACGGTCACAAAGAAAATTTTTCAAAAATTTCCCCTTTCTCCAACGGTCATGAACAGTAATTTTCATCTATAAATACAACTCATTTTCACTCCATTTCATCATCCAAAACATTTCATCTTCTCTCAAAAATTTCAAATCGCTCTCCTCCGATTTTTCATTTCAAGAAAGATGATTCGCGCACTTTTGTTTTTATGTGCCATTTTTATTTGTGTTTCTATTTATGGTTTATTCGTTGGAGAATTTACTCCGAGTGAATTTAAGATGAATATCGGTTTAATTTTATTTACATCGCTTCTCCTTGTAATTTCTTGTATGATTAATGTAAACGGTTTTTAAATTATGAAGTTCATAATAAATGATTCATTTTAAAATTGCGAAATTCTAAAAAAAAAAAATATATATATATATATATAGTCATTTTAGACAATGATATATATATATATATATATATATCAACGCTTGTCTATATGTAAGAATAATAGTTATTTTATGAATTAAATTTTGCTTATTATACTTTAATATGCTTCATGATTTAATGGTATTAAGGAAACATACTTTATGATTCATGGTCTAACATCATAAAAGAAATTATTTGTAATCGGTTAGTTTTGTTGTCGATTAGTCTTTGGTCTAATATCATAAAAGAATTTGGATTATATGTTGATATTTACTAATGTAATGGCCATGTTTATATGAGCAAAAATTTAAAGTTTTCAGGATTGTGTATTCTCTCGGAAAGATATGTACAAGTTATCAGCCAATTCAGAAACGTGAACAGCTGAAACTTTCATCGCCGATATACTTCTGTTTATAAGATAAGTATTTTTATGCTTTATATACAAGTTTAACAAACTTGATTAGATAAATCAATTTGCATGAAGTTGGCAGTGATATAAATTTGTTCATTAAATTGATTGATAGGTTAAACTTTGTTAAAAAGCATGAGAGTAATAATATAGTTTATATAATAATTACTATGAAAGTTTTATTTATTTTCTGATATAATAAGACACCTTTGTTAATACATATTTATATATATTTGAAATATTTTGATTTTATTACCATTTATATTGAGGATTTTAAGTTTAAAGCTTGACTCTAAAAGATCCATAAGTTTTGGAAGATAATATATATAAAAAAGGTATTATCACCTGAAGTGATTACCTAAAGCTCATTTTGTATTTTGCATTTAAAGATTACAAGACCTGAAGTCGGTAAATAAAGCCAACTATGTTGGATGTTAAGTTTAAAAGTAAAATTTCTTCAAGAAATTGTTTTATGATGCATATATATTGAAAAAATATCTATTGATAAATCACGTCTAGTTGATTATGATTCATTCTCCTGAAGAGAATATGACATTTAAAAACTCATAAATTGTGGTTTTAGACGTGAGCATAAATGAGGTCAAGGTCCAAAGAGTTTCTTTATAGAACTCATACTCTCACTTAAAGTTGAGAAAATAAACATGGTAATAAAGAAAAGAAATTATGAATTCATCTGAAGATGAAAGAAAATTTATTGTGTGTACAATACAAGGTAGTAAAACTTATAGAATGCTTAAAAAGAGGATATATATGATGCTCCAGAAGTATACATAGTATTACTGCACATAAAAATTTAATTTAAAGTTCTTAAGAATGCAATTTAAAGTTCTTAAGGTATTGTATTTTTATAAGTATCAAAAGTTAAAAGGATCTACGAAAAATACATAACCCATGTAGGATATGTTGTTGATTAAGAAAATGAGATACATTCGAGATTGATAAACCTGTAGTATTATACTCTCGAGGGGAAGAGTTAAAGAATCTCACTTTTTATGATAAGTCAAACATCCAGAAGATTATGTTTACACTAAAACTAAGATTAATGAATTTTTCTCAAAGTAAATCCGTAAGATTTTGAGACACTTATGTTGAGACAATAAGCAAACGAAATGATATATACATTTCAATCAGAAATAATTCTCAAAGCAGTATAAGTATTTTAGAGAAAATATCTACAGCCTCTTATATATTGTACTACACAAAGATTAGTATAATGAAGATAAATGTATAGTAAACTAGAAGTTTACATTTGGCATGAATCAGTTAGACCATTTTGGTTCATTAATAATGCGAATATATACTTAAAGGTCATATGCATAGTCATATAAGAACCAGAAGATTCTTCCGAATGATTTGACATATGTTGCTTACCCATAAGATAAAAGGGTAATATGGTTTTCACCAGCCAAAATAAGATATTGGCATAAATAACGAAGATGTTAGTGGACTGATCACCCACTATGCATTTTTATAATATTGGTGAATTCACTTCTTAAAGTCTTTAACGACTATAGCACATTCACTGAGATAAGTGCTAAACATTTTGAGCAACATTGGATCGCATCAAGCCAATAAATTTTCACTAGTTCTCCCCATCATTGGTATAGAATCAGAAACCAATCATTTTCATCTAAGAATGTTGGATGTTGCTCCGCCACAGAGCTTCAAATGAAGATGTGTTTTCAAATGAGGTTGGAAATATATGTTGGATATAAATCTCTATTGACACTTAAGAATCCAGAGCCATCCCCGAAAACTATAAGTAAGGCTATACATGAATTCTAAAAGTGAGTTAGTACTTCCAACATAAGGGGGAGAAAATAAACAGCTGGAAAAGAAAATAAGTTGAAATGAATTATCATTGATCCTCGGGCTAAACACAATGTGAAATAGAAGTCCAAAAGATAATTCATTTCAAAACTTACTAAAGCAGTTGCCAGACACGACCCATATAAATATAGTGATCAAGTCACATATACCAGCTGTAAATGCTCCAATAAGAATAAATGTTCTACAAGAACAATATCAAACTGCTAGTCACGCCTGCAGCGTGGTAGACAGATTGGTTCCAAAGATAAATCCTCGTAAATGAAAAAGGAGCATATATTGATAATGGTCAAAACGAGGCAATATAGTTTTGTATGATCTCTAGAAGAGAAATTAAACATGACTGACGAAAATTCAGGTACCTGAGACAAATGAAGAGATCTCAATAAGTTATGTCATGTATGAAACAAAATGGAACCGATAAGAAAATTGACGTCGATGATATTATACATGCAAAGTAGCAGTTGATATAATAAATGAGAAAGAGGATCATGAAAGAAAGTCTATTGAAAAGTGTACACAAAGAAATGATTGGCCAAATCAGAAAGATGCAATAGACAAAGATATAAACTTCTTGTGAAATAGAGAAGTATTTGGACCAGTAGTCCATACACTAAAAGGTGTTGAGATGTAAATGAACCGTTGCACACAAAGAAGGATCAATATGAAATTAATTGTGAAGAGACATAATTTCATGTGGTAGATGCAACTAGTTTCAAGTTCCTTATAGTCTGGTAATAAAGGAAGAACTTGAATGAAACAATTCACTTGAAAAATGTTAATCCCTGAAAGTATAATCCATGAAGGATTGATGATATCAAAATCATGTTCCCGGGAACTCTGCATATTCGATCGAATTGAAACAAACTATTTTATGGAATATATGAAATATTATAAGGTTAACAAATGTATCCATTTGTATTTATCAAGAGATTATAAATCAATAGAATCATGATTTGAATATAATCAAAACTCCTGAAGAGTTATAGAAAAATTATATTTTGGAAGAAAACTCTTGACAATACTATATTGTTTTATGTATTCTAAACTGGAGATCTAAAACTAAGATGTTATCATAAAGATCCTTAAAGTATTTTATTTAAGACGCTCGTATATGTTTGGTCCTGAAATACCATACGTAAGAGTGTTATTTAAGAAAATTATTAATCTTTTTCATTACTGAAAGATGTAATTTCATATGAAAAGAAAGAAAATCATAATAGTAACTTCTATAGTTACAAATGAATAATTCGTATGTACGAGACGAATTTCTATACGATTATATGTAAGAAATTTGGTTTGAAATCCAAATAGACCAATAAACTATTGTCTAAGTCAAAAGAGAATTATGGACAAGAAGTCTAAAGGCCCTAGATATCATAATAGAAATGAATAGAGTTTATTCTCTTAAGCTTAATTCTCTGAAGAGAGTTGATTGGAATGCATATCCTGAAGATATTATTTCCAGAGAAAGAAATATGATAGTAAGTGTGGTTGTACTCTTTTTCCTTATCATGGTTTTTTTTTTCCCATTGGGTTTTTCCATGACAAGGTTTTAACGAGGCAACAAAGAACATACAAAAGATAGACAACCAAAGAGAATGTTACAATTTGAGAGATGAAAATCTATCATTGTTCTAAAGGTTCTATGACTACTCATTCGAGGGGGAGCTTACGTAGTTGTACTCTTTTTACTTTTACTACGGTTTTTCCCATTGGGTTTTCCATGACTAGGTTTTTAACGAGGCACCACGTAATACAAGATGGATGATCAAGGGGGAGTGTTATAAATTAAGCATTGAAATGATCATCCACTTCTTTACCAAACTCAAGCACTATGATCATCCACTCCTCAAGCACTATGATCATCTACTCATCAAACACTATGATCACCCACTCATTTACCAAATTAAGCACTATCTTTGTTATTTTATGTATTGTTGTTCACTATAAATATCATCACTCATCTCACTCTTTTGTACACCATAAACAAGAACAAGAGTTTATAATCAAAGAACCATTACATATTCTTCTTCTTCCTTATAATAAACTCTCTCCCTTATACTAGTGTTATTTGCTTCCTACGGGTATCAAATTCTACTCTTATTTAAATTTCTCGATACTATAAATTATAAGTTATTTCTTAACAATATATGATTTGTTTGGGCTACAATTCAAACAATGGATGATGGAATAGGGAGACATACTGTGCCCACTACTTTTGAAGAGCCTTTCCTTATTAGCTTTTTGATTAAACAAGATATCTAAAGAGGAAAATGAATTGAAGTACTTGATAGATAAAATTCAAGAACTATTGAGTGAACAGTCAAGAACTATTGTGAGATACAGTCGAGACAGCCTGGATTAACTACACATTGTGATTGTCATCTGGTGTGCTGTCTTTTGACCTCTTGCATCAAATTCTTACCATGTATTGTTTTCTTCAAAATTGATGCTTGTATCCGGTTAGTTGGAACGGACATTGTGTTTCATGGTCAATGTTTTTTACATATTTTCTTAAGCCTCATTTTGTTTTCAATTTGTGATTTTTAACATATCCTTTAATGAATTAGAGTGTGTTGTTAATACAGTGTCAGTTTCTGTTTGTTTGTAAGACCATTTATAATTATCACATGGTTAGAAAGAGAGAGACTCACTCCACATAACCTGAGAGAGTCAAGGAGCTAATGTATTCACGAGAATAACACCAACAAAGATAAGTACCTCAAAATCGGTTCAAACAAAAAGTGCTTGAATAAAGAAGAAACATGTGTGTATGGCCTTACAAAACCCATCAAGTACTCTTTTTCTAATTTGTGTCTACCCTTCTCTTACCAATCTCATGTTCCTGAGAGTCCCTACCTCTTTGTCTCTCACGACCCCACACGTGTCACTTTCAGTCACTTCCATTTATAATTGCATCTCTCACACACACTCGAAACCTATTTTGTATTCTTTACTAGCTTTCTTCTTCAACTCTTCACTTTTTTTATCATACCTTGTTTAGATTTTGATTTGTTCACGTGTCTCTGTCTTGTCTTGTCCCATAATCCTTAAACCCTTCACTCAAACACACACTTAAAAGATTCTAATTAACATCATTAAAAAATACTAAAGAATTCTCAGTATAATAATATCACCAAAAACTCTCTCTCTCTGTCTCTATTACACAATGAAGACTAAAAGAGCTTTACCCTCTCCTTCCTCACTCCTCTTCCATCTCCTGATAACACCTATCTTCCTCTGCGAAGCCAACACAGTCTCAATGCCTCCTTCTGAGTCAGAGACTCTCTTCACAATCATGGACTCAATGTCATCAGATCAACAATGGCGTCAGTCTCACCCAAACCCTTGCGCACCTGGCTCGTCCTGGCCAGGGATCGAATGCAAAACCGGTCCAGACCGGTTACCTCACGTCTCAAGACTCGATTTCGGCTCAGCTCCTAACCCGTCTTGTAAATCCTCAGCTTCGTTCCCTCACTTGATCTTCACCCTCCCTTTTCTACAATCAGTCTTCTTCTTCAACTGCTTCACTCACTCCCCAACCACAATCATCTTCCCCATCAAGCTCCTCCCTAACTCCTCTCTCCAACAGCTCAGCCTCAGATCAAACCCTTCCCTCTCGGGACAAATCCCTCCTCTCATCTCATCCCTCACATCCTTACAAATCCTCACCCTCTCACAGAACAAACTAACCGGAGCCATCCCTCCCGTTCTCTTCTCCCTGAAGAGTCTCCTCCACCTCGATCTCAGCTACAACAAGCTCACAGGCGCAATCCCTCTAACACTGGGAAACCTCAACAGCCTCGTGGGGTTAGACCTAAGCTACAACTCGCTAACGGGCCTCATCCCTCCGACGATCTCCCAACTGGGCACGCTTCAAAAACTCGACTTGAGCTCGAACGCTCTCTCCGGAGCCATCCCGCAAGGAGTCGAAAAGCTTCGGTCTTTATCGTTTATAGCGCTGAGCAACAACAGACTCAGAGGAGCTTTCCCGAAAGGGATCTCGAAGCTCGAGAGCTTACAGTACTTCATATTGGATAACAATCCAATGCACGTGCCCCTCCCCGTCGAGCTGGGGCTCCTCCCCAAGCTTCAAGAGATCCAGCTCGAGAACTCGGGATACTCCGGCGCGATCCCGGAGAGTTACACGAGGCTGATGAATCTCAGCTCGCTGTCTCTCGCTGATAATAAGTTAACGGGAGAGATCCCACCAGGGTTTGGTGCTTTGCCTCATGTATTCCATCTGAATCTGAGCAGGAACTCGCTGATCGGCGTGGTTCCGTTTGATTCGAGTTTTTTGAGACGGTTGGGTAAGAATTTGGATTTGAGCGGGAACAGAGGGTTGTGTCTGAATCCGGAGGATGAGTTTAGTGTCGTTAAGACAGGAGTTGATCTCTGCGGGAGGAATGTTACTATTCATCCGTCGTCGAAGAAATCTCAAGCGTCTACTTCTCGGTGTTGTTACGGATCTTGCTTGTTGGCTAATGCTCTGTTTCAGGTGGTTCTGTTTCTGGGATTACGTCATCATCGGTAATAGAAAAAAAACAGAATAAAGACAATTTAAATATTAGGTCCCTGAAAAAGAGAGGAGATTTGTGTTTGTTCCCAAAGTAGACGATGGTTTCAATGTAGTTTATGTTGTTTTTAGTTTAAATATTTTCAGATTATTAATAAAATTTTCAAGTCATTATGGGGTTAGGTGTGTATATGGGTCCTGAACAAGTTCATAGCCGTGTGTATATAAATGTGTGTGTATAGAAAAGGAAAATAACAGATGAAACGACGTTTTTTGTTTTCTACTATTGGATAATAATTTAAAAATTTCAAGAAATTTGTTTTAGATAATATATAAATATTTAATAGATAGAGTGTAATGAACAAAAAAAAAAAAGGGAGAGCTGTTCGGAGGAAGAGTGGTGCAGTGCACTGATATAAACGAAACGACACAACCTGAATTTCAGTCTGACCATACAAAAATATTGAAGAGTCGCAAAATAGTACTAGTATTGATTTATGGAAATATATGTAAAATTTCAGGTGAATAAAAGCTAATTACATCCTGATATGTGTGATAAGTGTGTTATACACATGTTTTGGTTTTATCAAATAAATGTGTGTATATGAGAATTTTTGCATAATTATCAAAGAATCAAGGGCTTATTTGCAGAATAACAAAAAAAAAAAGAGAGGAAAATTCGATTTTTAGAGAGAGAGTTGAAGAGAGAGATAGGAAGAGAAAGGAGGAGAGAAGATGAAATTTTAGTTAGATACTCCCTCCGTTTCACTAAGATATAAGTTTTAAATTTTTTTTTATGTTTCCTATTATCCTATACAAAAATTGCAAATTTCAATAAAATTTAAAACTATTGGTTAAAAAACATTAAAATTTTAAAAACAATGCATGAATAATATATTTTCTTAATATGTGTGAAAATACCAAAACTTCCATTTAAAAAAACGGAAAGAGTAGTAAATTATGTTTTTTGGTGTTATTGAGCTCAACTAGTTAATAACCCGCGCTACGCCGCGGGAGTCTTCATATATTTTGTTTCTAACTGTTATTTTAGTATCTGATATAAATTAATAATATAAACAAAAGAATAATATATTTAATTTAGTATATTTTTTTGAACATAAATATTTAAAATGGATAAAACTAAAACTTAAACAAAAAGTAAATATGTACTTTCATAATATCAAGAACATGTTTATTATTTTGTATTTGGTATCAACTCTCATATTTAGTCTAATTTGGATATAAACCTAAACCTTTCAAAATAAAAGAATATCACTATTAACTTGTGTGTATACTTCTTTTTGAAGTTTTGTAGTTCGAATATATCACTTTGATTTATAAATTTAATCCCATATATATTGTGTAATATTTCTATATTTACTATAAAAAAGCTCGTGTACCTCTCACAAAAATTATTTTGTTATCACTTGTCAATGCCATACTCCCTCTTACTTTATTTCCGCAACCTCTTATCTTCCATATTTTTGTCGTGGAAACTTTGGTTATTTACATTATATCAGTTTTCACATTTCATTATATCTTCCATATTTCATTGTAACTTGTAATATGGAAAATATGCAAACTGATATAATGTAAATAATTAAAGTTTAATATCTAAATATTTACTTTTATAACTTGATATATATACAACTATTTTAGATAGAATAGACAAACTTGAAATAATTTAGAACTGTTGTAAAGTTGTTCCTTAATTCATAGCTTCGATGCATCCACCTTCTCAATGCTTCATCCGCATTCTCAACGGGGCCACCCATATACTCTACAACTATATATGGAGTTTTCTGAGTCAAATCACTTACACCTGACCACGAACAAAGTCTGGACACTCGAAAGACAAAATAAATGTTCTACTCTCCAGCTCTTTCAGTTCAAGATCAATTAACCAGTTCACCAAAAATTCAAAATCACCTTGTAATCTACATTTTCTGAAACAGAGATCGCTTGAAGATCCCATACACAACAAAAACCATACACATTGTATCTTCCCTTGTGAAAGGAGTTAGATGTAATCACATGCACATCGCAAAAACCATCTTTCACTTTCTGGTTCAAGTTTGTGTCGGTGACCGGAGCCTTAACCTTAAGGCTAATCCGCTTAGCAGCATCAAGCTGAGCTGCATCTGCATTCTCTGTCAGATCAGGATCAGACAAGCTGATTGCCATAGCTAAATGGGCTTGATACTTTTTCCTTAATCAAATTGAAATAAACACCATCCACAGCCGCTGGCAGATCACGTTCTAGACGTTGCCGAAACCTAACGAAGAGACATATAAAGTAAAAAATGGGCTCGAGCTAGAGCTACTGAATAGAGGCGGGATCGATCATTGGTCTAGGCGACTCGTCTAACCTGTGATGGTCTTTGAATCCGCAGCCAACACCACTACTTCATCCGATGTGGAGTTTCCAAAAGATGTTTCATCTTCGGCATCGTTCTTCAACGACGAACTGATCTCTCTCTCTCTAAGTCTCTAGTTTATTCTCCAATTCATCGTGGGCAAATCAAGGAAAAAGAAAACGTAAAGCACCACACGATGACATGGAAAAACGAAATGTTCTTATTGGTGCTACACTTTTTTCATTTATTGACATGTCACCTCTTCAGACTTCTAAAAAGTTGAGGTGTCAACTGCTGGACAGACAACTCAGCTTATTGTGTTGTTATTGTGTTGATTTTTCAAGAATCAAACTTACATGCATGGTTTAGACCAATATGAAAGTTTGCGTCATGCTGTCATACTACGTACTCTTGACGTGATGACACCCTCAAATGATTGAGTCAACAAATTTTAGTATATAATCATCTTCTTATATTGTGGATGTGGATGTGATTGTGACTAATGAGAGGTTAAGTATATTTAATGATTCTATATTTTAATGATAATCACTGAAAACACCAAAAATAGGAGAAACTAGAAAATAATACTATTTCGTCAGTCATCTGTCTAAATCCAACTACTCTTTCGCATGCTTTCTTCCTGCAAAAATAGCCTTTCCTTTGCCGCTTTCACACATTTCTCTTTTCATTGTTGTTTTTGGGGGTGAAATTCCATTAATATGAAAAACCTTTTTATACAATAGTATGTAATATCTATTTTTCACGTACTTTCTTGCTGTTAATTTTAACAGTTACTATATAGCCTTGCTTGATGTAAAATGTGTTATTGTAAAATAAATTGATTTTAGTAATTTCCTAGACGTGTAACAGGCTTAAATTCATGCATGAAAAATACATAGTTATTCACCAGTGCAACTTATCTTTTAATTAGAAATAATAATTCATGAGTTTTGATTTATAATGGGTTAGCAAGACAAAAGGAGATCATTCGTTTAGTATAACTCAGTATAAGACGTATGAATTGAAAGAAATAGCTATCACTCTCATATATTCAGAGCCTCACGTGGGGGAACTCAGAATTCCAATTTTAGGTACAAGTGAAACTATATACGACATGTCGCTTTTAACATTTCATTTATTAGAGACCTATCACTCTCCACAAAAATTAATAAATAAACACGAGAGAATCAATTCTCATGTATTTGATAACTATACATATGTTGGTACGCAGTCACAGTATATTATAGCTCACCATGTAGGTCTATAATTGTAGTTCGAGTCATGTAGGTCTAGATTGTAGTTCGAGTCATTTAACTATAATTAGTTTACTCATTCATGACTGACTATTTTATGGCTCTACTATATGCAATTTTGCGTTAGATTTTAGCGACTAATCTCTTGTCAGTATATGCTTTATTGGATAATGAGACATCATATATGCCATCATAATACATAACATGACCCACAATATATTGATTTAATGGTTAAAACTTTCTCGCTTCTTCAATTAAAGTTCAAAAAAAAGACTTCTGGATTATCTTCTTCTTTTTTTTAACTCTGAAACTGTATTGCATTATGGAAGCCGAATGTCGTACATAACCAAAACCAAAAACAAGCATAATAATGATAGAAACATAAACAGAACCTAAAGCTCATCCATGTCAAAAGACCCAAAAAAAACTTCTGGATTATCTAACATAATAAAATTCAAATCTTATTCAAAATTATGTTTTCAAGTGAAAATTAAATGATATGAGTTTCTATCCAAGAAGATTTACTTAGAACCCAAAACCTTTTAGTTATTTTTTTGTTTCTAAATACATAACATCAATGTTGGTTTGGTTCCAAACTTGCAATTGTAACAAAAAATGAGTGAACGTGCTATCAAGTGGCCCATTTACTCATCCATAAGCCTACATTAAAAATTTGGCCCATCAACTTTGCCAATTATTGTGTTTTGTTTTCTTTTTTAATTCAAAGGATCAAATTTAGCAAATCGAGGACTTCTACTTGCTTTTCCAAGCGTTGAAAGCAACGAGCATGGAGCTAAGTAACACGTGTCGTATCTTTAGAAGTGCGTATATTTTACTCTTCAATCACCTAGAGTAGGTTAACTTAAAGAGATAGGTCGCAAAGCTGGATATGTAGGTCCCAGTCAATACTCTTGTCCGCATGCGAAAGAAACACGTGTTATATAGCTTGCTTAAACTTCCCTTTCCTTCTTCTTCTTCTTCTTCAACAACATTTCTTTGTTGTGTAATAATCTTTTGTTGTGTTGAAAGATGGAGGAGATATCAGAGAGAGTTAGAGCTCGGTTAGCCGTTCTCTCAGCGCATCTGTCATCAGCTAATTCCTTGGAATCAGGATCTCCAGCCATCGAGCGGTGGACCACGTCGGCGGATATCAATCCTCCACCGCTTGGATCCTTGAAGGGAGCCTTGACGGTCGTCGACGAGCGCACAGGGAAGAAGTATCAGGTTCCAGTCTCAGATGATGGTACCGTTAAAGCCGTTGATCTCAAGAAGGTATGTAGTAGAGTCTTGTTATTGTTAGGTTTGATGAGAGCTTATGCGTAAGGGACAAGTAACTGATTGTTAGTTTAACTGAGATCTGAACTGGTTTTGTAGATTTCGATGGGGAAGGAGGACAAAGGGATTAAACTGTACGATCCTGGTTACTTGAACACGGCTCCTGTTCGGTCCTCGATCTCTTACATCGACGGAGATGAAGGGATCCTACGTTATCGTGGGTATCCAATAGAGGAAATGGCTGAGAACAGTACTTTTCTTGAGGTTGCATATCTTCTGAGTAAGTATTGGATCATGTTGCAGCTTCTTGATGTTGTTGAACTAGCTAGTATAACTTATTGTCTGAAAGTTTTGGATGTATAAATACTTGTATTTTTGGTTGCTAGGATCAAACTGTATTGATGAATTTTTTTTGTCCTTGGGCAGTGTATGGGAATCTACCCTCTGAAAGTCAGCTATCTGATTGGGAGTTTGCTGTTTCTCAGCATTCAGCTGTGCCACAAGGAGTTCTAGTGAGTTCCTACTCCTTTGTTCCATGTGAACTTTTAATTTTGATACTATTGTGAACAAACGCGAATTTAAGTTAGCAAAGAAATTTAAGAGAGAAAAACGAATCGAGGCAAATACTATTTAGGTAGAGTTTGTATATTGATTATGTGAATGAACAAATGTACAATATCTTAGACTCGTATTTATACTAGCCTCAAAACTCGATTTACTTTTTCCTTTAGCAAAACATCTTTATCCCAATAAATGTATCATTCCTAATCTTAAAAGGCATACTAGGCACTGTACCCCATGATTATGAGTATATCTTCCTAGCGCTTATGATTTAAAACATTTCCAGAATTAACATATACCAAAACTAGACTTTAGAATAGTACTTTCTGTGATGATCCTGGTCCATCCAAGTAATTACGCAAGATGTTTCTCATACCTTAACTGGAGTTTCTTGATAACTTCCGTGCAGGATATAATACAGTCCATGCCTCATGATGCACACCCCATGGGAGTTCTTGTGAGTGCAATGAGTGCTCTTTCCATCTTCCACCCTGATGCTAATCCTGCTCTCAGGGTAAGTTAAAGATTACACTCTTCCGCTAATAATCATGTCAGGCCTTTCTAAGCTCACTATTACATTTTTACTTATAAACATTTAACTAGAATTTATCTATTGGTTGCAGGGACAGGATATTTACGACTCAAAGCAAGTTAGAGATAAACAAATTATTCGCATTATTGGGAAGGCACCAACTATTGCAGCAGCTGCTTACTTGAGGATGGCAGGGAGGCCTCCCGTTCTCCCTTCAGGAAGCCTTTCTTATGCTGAGAACTTCCTCTATATGCTCGATTCCATGTATGCATGTCCCTCACCATCATCTCATTATATCACATGCAATGGAGACCTGACATGAACTTGTATCTTCTCACAGGGGAGACCGATCCTACAAACCTAACCCTCGGCTTGCTCGGGTGCTGGACATCCTCTTCATACTGCACGCGGAGCATGAAATGAACTGCTCCACCGCTGCTGCTAGGCATCTTGCCTCTAGGTAGACTCACACCTCTTTGATTTTTGAGTCTTGGTCACTTTGATGGAGAGACTAATAAGTGTGTTCATGTAGTGGTGTTGATGTGTACACTGCTGTTGCTGGAGCTGTGGGTGCGCTTTACGGTCCACTTCATGGTGGTGCAAACGAGGTGTGCTATCTATTCATACGTACATTCTTCTGATGTATTTGTATGCTCATGGCTTTGGTTCCATTAGGCTGTGCTTAAGATGTTGTCAGAGATTGGGAGTGTTGATAACATTCCAGAGTTCATTGAGGGTGTGAAAAACAGGTAAAACCACTCAAATGCTTGAAACTATATGCTAATTAAGGAGACTTTCCATCAATGTTTTTCATCTCTTTTGACTGTCTTAGGAAGAGGAAGATGTCTGGTTTTGGGCACCGTGTGTACAAAAACTATGACCCAAGAGCTAAAGTCATCAAAAAGCTAGCGGATGAAGTGTTCTCCATAGTTGGAAGAGATCCTCTAATTGAAGTAGCCGTTGCTCTGGAGAAGGCAGCTCTTTCTGATGATTACTTTGTTAAGAGGAAGCTTTATCCAAATGTTGATTTCTACTCTGGTTTAATATACAGGTAAAAAGTTTGGTTTCATGTTCATTTTCACTCAACATCTAACTCTGGACCTGTTGAATATAGGGCAATGGGGTTTCCACCAGAGTTCTTTACTGTCTTGTTTGCTATTCCTCGCATGGCTGGATACTTGTCTCATTGGAAAGAGTCGTTGGATGATCCTGACACCAAGATCATGAGGCCACAACAGGTAATATATAGTTAGTAGCTCACATGCAGAGATAAGATGTTTTGAAACTTGGATTGTCTCATTTAGGATTTTTTTGAATGGTTAGGTGTACACGGGAGTGTGGCTTAGGCATTACACACCAGTTAGAGAGAGGGATGAGCCAAAGGAGTCAGACAAGTTGAGTCAAGTCTCGACTTCTAATGCATCAAGAAGACGTTTGGCTGGATCTTCAGCTTAGGTTCATTATCATATACCTTACAGTTACAACACACTGCACCACAAAGAATAAGAGATTGGGCTCTCTACCCAAATGCAAAGAATTAAGAATTTTCTTTTTGTGTTCCACAGAATAATTGTCCTTAACTGATGGTTAAGGCAGAGCTCTTTAGAACATTCAATAAACAAATATATCAGATCACTGGTTGTTGGTGTTTATGGATATTATTATCTGAAATCATCTCTTAAGTTTGCAACACTATCTGGTTACTAAAATTACTGAAAATATTTTAGGTGTCCACTATTTTATCTAGGCGTTGGAGACTTTATATACATAAGAGTATAACATATAAAAGTGAAAATGTTTTATACACTTGTTTTTCATCTTCCACAAATCGATGTGGGAAGAAAGCTATACAAGTCTTCTAGAACGGTGAAGTTATTACATATATACTTTACTATCATGTCTGAAGGTGGTGGTTTCAGTTGTCTCCTCTGGAGGAGGAGGAGTCAGGGAGTTTGAAGGTGGGCCTCTTATCCACGCCTCTTCGTGAGTATTCCCTCCATCTCCTGGCTGCTGCGGCGGCTCGCTGTGCCCGTTCTTGTACTTCTTCCTCTGTCACAGACATAGAGTAAATGTGTTATTATATGATCATTGGACAAAGAGGAAGAGAGGAGTTTACTATTAATGCTTACCGCTTTTCTGGTATTGATTATCTTTCCCCCAGAGGTTATCCCAATAGGAAGGTTCTTCGTCTGTGCTTTTCCGCTTCATCATTCTACTTCTAGCTTGATTCTGAAAAACATAAGAAAAGTACAAAGTGCTCTTATGTCATCTAAGAGAAGAGATTTAGAATGTGCATGTGATGATAGTTCATACCAAGACTTTTGCTTGCCTCTTTTCCCATCGAGATCTCGCCTGCAATGAATCCAAAGATTGATCATCAGTTATATGAAAGATGAAGAACTACTACCGAGGTTCTTACCATTCTGAAAACATCAACAGCTCCTGACCCCATTCCAGAAAGCATCAGAGCAACCTGAACCCATCAAATGACAACAACCAATATAGAAATGCCTAACAATGAGAGAGTTAAAAGAGAAAATGCTCAGTCTTACATTAACTCTTTCAACCCTACGCATCTCATCTTCGAGCAATGACAACTGCGCCGCAGAAGTCTGGTAGATACAATCAACCGGGCTGAAACACAAAAAGAAGGCAACTCCTAATCAGTTTCTCCACAATCACTTGCAGCATGTAACAGAACACAAGAGGCTAACCATGTTTCAACTGCTTGCTGAAGCAAATCAGGGTTACCACGCTGGTTACAAGCCCTTGCTCTTCCAAAGTCTTCCTCAATCTTAAATATATCCGGAGCCACATTGGCACAGTTCTTGCATCCTATTAACACAATAAACACATTATCATCATCAGCCTTGGCCTCCCTCAAATGAAACTAAATCTTAAGAAACTTACCTATACAAGCAAACTCATCAACAAAGACATGATCTTTCGGGCTAGAATCATCGAGAAAAGGATTGGTAGCAGTCACTGCGTACCCATGGATCTCATCGTAAACCATTCTCTGCACAGGGTCACTAAGAATCTGCAAACACAAACAAACACCTTAAACACCACTGAGACTTACCAAAAAAAGTTATTGAAAAGTCAAAGCTTTTACCTCGTAGACATCGTTAATGAACATGCAGAAGTTTGTGGTTTCAGGGTCATTCCCACTCAAGTCAGGATGACAAGACTTCATACAGTTATAATAAGCTTTCTTGATCTCCTCTGGCGTCGCATCTGGAAGCTGTTGTTGAAAACAGAGAGAGAGAGAGAGAGAGAGATAAAGTCAGAACCTTTTTTGGATGGATGTTATACAAAGTTACAAACTTTACCAATCCGAGAACGGCGTAGTAATCATCCGCGACGTCGCCGGTGGAGAGAGAAGAAGCGTCCTCTGTTGCAACTCTCAATCTTCCGATGGAGCCGCTGCTTCGCCTCTTTCGTAAGCACCAAGACGAAGCAGCAGCACCGCTAGTCTTTGCTGATAAATGACGCGATCTGGAGCTGAGAACAGAGCTCTGAAACTTGAGAAGATCGGTGCAGACAGGGGAGAGTAGCTGCGCCATTGAAGAAGTCTCTGATCAGATTCGTTCCCCGAGAAAGTCGATATTTTTTTGAATTAATATTTTTTAAAAATCCTTTTTTTTTTTGTGAAGAGAAGGAGAAGAAGTTAAAGGGAGTACGAGGGTGACGTTGCTGACGTGGCGGGATAAGAACCATGGGAAGCTTTTGTTTGGAATCTGAGATGAATCTAACGGCGACCGGCGAAAGCGTGCTTAACCGATGGTGGCACGTGTTAGCTAGTGGAGTGCGGTGTGTCTTCACGCTTCAACTACCCGCCAAGTTTTTTTTTCTTTTCAATCGGTTTGCTTGAGATCTCTCACACGAAATCAGATAGGTTTCTATTACGTAACTGTAGTAGGTAGATAAGAATCATAAGATTCAGACAAGTAAAAAAAAAACTAAACTGAGAACAAGAGTTTTTCAAAAACCGAACACATAGTCTTGAAGAAGTTGGCTTGTAAACCAATGTAATAACTCTTACCATGCTTCCAAGAGCTTCATAAGAATGCAAGATCCAAGTCATGTTTTTAAAAATAAGTAATGAGGTGAGTAACAATTTAAACAATGTCATTTCATTATTTTGACATGAATTTGACTGATTTTATCAATCAATCGAATCCATTGAGCTATGAAAAAGACTAACCCCCTAGTAAACAACAAAATCATAACACTGTTTTCAAAGATTCAGCATTAGGAAACAAGTAATAAAACTTCCCCCGGGAGAAAATAAAAATAACGCATGCAAACAACAAGCTTTTATCTTTTGGAGTCTACTTCTCACTCACTTGAGCTGTAATTTGGTATAGTGATCTGCTGCTCTAGATAACGACTGTATCGATACAGGATAACCCTTTCCCATCTGCATATACAACCAGCATCAATATCTGTTTTATTTTAACAGCTTACTTGAGAGTCTAAAACATGGAACTGGTTCACAAGCTTACCGTGCTACACAAGTGGAATGCATTCACATAACCAGCATATTTCGAAGCTGCAGAAAACACACTCAAATCAGCAAAACAAAGATCTCCCCATACAAACTTATAAGCTTGGGGGTATGGAGTTATTACTCTTTTTCAATCCGGCAGGCTTAGCCAGTAAAAGGGCGTTCATGAATGCACCAACGTTCTCCCTCAAAGCATCCTCAGGAAAGCTCATCTGGTTAGGAAATCGTTCTTGTCATGAATATATATAGATAATGAATTTTATAAAGTCTTTTGGGGGGAGAGATGTAACCTTTCCAAGTGGCACATGAAGAATGGAAGTTTTATCCATTCTGAATTTGGTATGTCCTGCTTTTGCGTCTTTCACTGCTTTCATCACATCCTTGGTCACACTCCCTTGCTACAACAGATATAACATATGTTGATTTAGTTCAACGTAATTAAAGTGACTGATACATTAGAGTAAGATGTTGAGTGAGTGAATAAACCAACTTACTTTGGGGTTAGGCATCAGACCATGATTGTTAAGAATCCTTGATATCTGCAACCAACCACACAAAACCATTTGCATATTGAGTGAGAATATATCACCTTCACCATGTTATAAATGAATATAAGTGCTTAAATGCTAAGAACCTTGTAAACACGGGGCATCATTTTCGGAGTTGCAAGACATCTATCAAAGTCGATCTTGCCACTTTCTGCAAATAAAGTGTGAATAATCATCTACCAATCAAATGTCATGTGAGAAGTGATTTATGGAAGGAGATGAAGTACAATGCATTACTCAGGATTTCCTCAATAAGCTCAAGACCACCGACAACATCAGCTCCTGCAGCCTTTGCATCCTCTGCATCAGCACCTTCGGCAAAGAAAGCCACTCTCACATCCTGAACAAGGAAGATCATTTATATTTACTAAATGGCTTATATATAAAAACGTCACATGAAGGATTAAGGAGACATTTATTGGTACCTTTTTAACAGAGTGTGGTAGAGCCAAAGTACCACGAACAATCTGCAGTTTAAAACAGTGATCACAGTCGGTCCAAACATGAGAAACAGGGAAAATGATTCCAAAAACAGGATAAGAATGAGAATATTACAAGCTCAGATCGGCCTTTTTCGATGCCTAATCTCACATGAGCCTCAAGAGTTTCATCAAACTTGGCCTTAGCATTGCCCTGAACCATCAAAAATGGAAACAGCATACGAACCAAGGTATAAATATATAGAGTCCTGATCATTCTCTCCTCACTCACTCTACTTAAAAGTCAAACACAACAACACCAATTACAAGTTTCATATAATCCACACCTCTCACAGTAGTACCATTAAACAAAACTTTCATCATCTTTACTCGTTTAAAGTTCCCCAAGGTGAAACAAGCGAAGAGTTTAGCAACTTCTAAACACAACCACAGTGTCTAACACAGCTTCCTAGCCTCCTTTGATAGCCTTCTATGTTCACATTATAACAATAACGAAACTCAACTAATACGAAACATCAAACACACAAAAGTTTAAGCCTTTGATATAATACACACACAAAACGAACCATGTGGATAAAAACACAAGCAGTGAGAGCTTAGCAACTTCTAAACACAACCACAGCGTCTACCGCTATATCCACATTATATAGCTACGAGACAAGCAAAAGTTTAATACTTTGATATCAAAACACACACAAAACCAATGATGTAAATTAAAAAAGTGTTGACCTTTATCTCTCTAATGGCCTCCATGAGATCGAAAATAGGTTTCTTCCCATGCTTCAGCTCCGGCTTAAGCAGCGTCGGCAAAGGGAGCGAAGAGGTATCCTCCTCCACAGCTGTAGCTCTCAAGAACCTTCTCCTAGCTCGATTCTCCGATTCGATCCTCTTCCTCTCCGTCTCCACCTCCTCCGGCGTCCTCTCCCGATCTTCCTCGCTCACGACGCGATCCTCCGGGAGAGGAGCCACGCGCTGCGCGTAGGAGACGGGAGCGAGCGAAGGAGAGTCTTTCGTGTATCGCATCTCTTCTCGCGTCAAGCGAGAAAGATCTTCCGAGGGTTTGGCGGCGTACGACACCGGCTCGAGCTTTTTGGGGGATTCATTCGGCGGCGGAGGGTTTGGATTCGGATCTGAGGATGGAGAAGATGAGAAGAGTTTGTGGATTTGTGGGAATGGGGAGGAGAAGGGTCTGGTGAGAGATTGGCGGCGAGCTTGAGAGAGAAGGAGCTTCATTGCTGCCATTGTGTTCACTCTGAGGTTTTTCGTGTGAAGTGTGATTCTTCGAGGTTTAAAGGGGATTTGAGATTTCTATCTTAATTAATGCTTTTTCTCTGAAATTACAAAACCTCAGGGACCATATATGTAAAAACGCTTGTTCACGGTTAATACCCGAGTCTCTTGTTTTCTTTCGAAAATGGACCTCAAGTTTTGTAAGTTAGATTCACTGTGTGTTTTCAATACATAGCTTATTATGAACTGTCCTAGCAATCGGCTCAAAGCTTTCAGACAGAACAAACAAAGAAACCTCGGTTGGTGTCTTGTCTGAAAGCGTATGAATGTAATGGCGGTGGTTGGGATTTGATGTTGCTTAAGCTTGAACAGGGCCGGCTCAAACCTATTACGGGCCCTAGGGCAAAATTAAAAAAAGTGACCCTTAACCGATGAAATTAAAATTTTGAAATTGTAGTTACAGGGTAAAATAAAATCCTTTTCGTTTGAAAAGGTAAGCACAACCATAAAAGTAAAACAGTCTTGCTCTTTTTATAGCTTTTTTTTTCTTGAGAATGAAATCATTTTTTCATACAAAAACCTTCAAAATATAATATCTTTAGTCGGCTATACTTCAAAAGTCAAGTTAATTTCTAAAATTTAAGTAAAAAGAAAAGTACCCCTGGATTTAAGAATCAAAAAATGAATTGATGAAGCTGAAAGTGAAACTGAAATGGATACCTGAAACAAGAAAACAAAAAAAAATCCTCAAACGTTTTAGAAACGAAAAAAATATTTTGCTCTACCAAAAAAAATAAGTAATCTCTAAACAAAAAACAGGATAGTAAAAAAAAATATTAAAGATCACTTACATAAACTAATCAACAATGTAAGAATCCTTGAAGAATCAACGATTTTGAGAGTATTAAAATTGTATTGTCACTGAAGACGTCTTGATGAAATACACTCATGCCTAAAAATTTCACATTAGATAACTACTTTTAATGTTGATTATAATATTTTAATATTAATTATAATTTGGTAAAAGTTTAATCAAATTAACATAAATAAGATTTTGTTTCCATAAAGTTAGATTTATAAATTTTGTATTTATTAATTTCGTTTTTCTAAAACATTATACGTATAGTTTACAAAAAATAGAATTACACTACTACATTAAAAAAAAAGATTATGGGCCCCTTCCAACAATGGGCCCTGGGCGGGTGCACTGCTGGCCCCTGGTCATCAGCCTGCCCTGAGCTTGAATGCAAAAGAGCTTGGAAAACCAAGGATGGTCCGTGAGCTGGAAATGTCAATGGCACACACTTGGTGGGTTCTTTTTTTTTTTTTTTTGTTATCGCCAAAGAGACAACTGAACAGTAGTTCTTGCTGTAACCTTGTAGGACCAGGCAAGCTATCACATGAAGCAAACGCTAAACTACTAAAGAAATATATACGCAAGTGTTTTAGTAGTGTGCTACTTGCTAATATCAATATGCATTGGTGAAATTGTGCTAACAGTATTTCGGTTAGAGTATCATCTAAACTTCATACCAAATTCAATTGGATATCTAAAAACCAAACTCAAATATTTGAATTATCAAAACAGTTGCCAAAAAAAAAGATACTACAAAACAAATTCATAGATCCCAAAACTACAAGAAAAACTATGACTAAGGCGGAGGGAACATTTGCTAAATACAATCAATGTGTATTGTCATGGGGGATGAGTTAAAAAAGGAAGTACTACAAAGAGAGAGGAATGGTAGTTTTGTAGGTTAAACACTCACTTAGATTCACTGTGTTTTCTAATACATAATAACAAGAGAGACAATGAAAGAGAGTGAGTTTGTTTTTGAAAAAAAAATCAAAAGTGGCTGAACTGTCCTAACAATAGCTCGAACATGTCTTCGGGAGTAAGGAGAGTTGTTCCCCCAATAACCAAGCCAATGTCTGGTCTTCCGCTCTCCCCCACAGCCTCTTGAGCTTCCATAACCTTGACAATGAAGAAAACAGAGACCGTTACTACAAATATAAAGTCTAAAACCAGAGATATTGAGTGACTTTGTGGTGAAGTAACCCACCTCTCGACCATTGATTCCTCCAATGACAAAGACAAGAATTACACTCTGGTCTGCAAGGCTTGGTTTTGCCTGCAATAGTTTTGAGAAACATCAATGTGTATTCTTAATTTCTCATGGGATGAGGGAAATGGAAGAAATAACATAGAGAGAGAACTAACCTGACCAAGACCAAACCTTCCAAACCCGCTTTTGAAAAGCCTTCCTACAGTTGAGGAATGATATTCTAAACCTGGTATCTCCTCTTTGCTCAACACCTTTGTTATAAGCCTATAGAGTAGCCCTTTGTTTCCAGATGGATCTCCCGGGAAGCTGCTCTCCGAAGCCAATGAGCCTTCTCTTAATGGTACATTCCTTGTTCTTAGACTCGACAGCTTGTGGAGAAACTTAAAGAAGCTGTCTACTCTATCACGCAAATCAAGTTTTAGCTGCATATCGTCATAAGACTCGTCCGCTTTACTATTGTTATTGTCTTCTTCATCTTCCTCATCTCCCCATTTTCCCCATGGATCATCATCAAGCGCATCAATGTCTAACTGATCATCAGAGGGAGTCTCTTTGGCGTCCTCTGACTTTAGGCGGTTCAACCTGCTCTCAAGCTCTTCTGTCAACCCATTTAGAAACTTGAGATTCCCTGCTGAAGGATTCTCGAGAACAGTATCGACAATGGCTTCTTTGAGAAAATGCTCTTCTTGCCAAGAGAACGGTCCCCCTGAGCCAGCTGTAGGAAAATTCTCTCCGGCAAGAATGTAACCAACTACTGTAAGAAGCAATGCGTCTCGGAAAGAGAGAAGCCCTCGTGATGATGATGAATCTGGTTTCTCGTTCTTCTTCGCTTGAAGTTCTGCCAAAGCACTTTTGTTTATCAGGTCACTGATTTGAGCAGCCAGACCTTGGCTCGTATCACCAGCGCTTACATTTAACATCATCTCCGCACTGCTGAAAGCATCCCATTTGGCGCTTTGGGATTCATCAAGCGCAGCGGCTGTAGCTGCCGCTAACTGAATAATCCCTTTGTTTCTCAACAAAGACGACTGGCTTTGCGACAACGCCTTGACCATGGCCTGGAGCTCAGGTTTCGTGGCGTAACCAGGACGAGCCCTCACGTTAACAGAGATGTTTTCGCGGCGCAGAGCTTCTTGAAGCCATTTCTTCACCAGTACACTTCCATCCTTCGTTCTTCTTTCAATCATGGCCTCTAAGTAAGGCGTCCCTCTAAAACATTCAGTGGCTACAAGCGATCCGTTTAGTAGCTCAATAGATTTCTTGTCAGATTCATTTTGTGGATCAGCAGTGTATGAATCCCAGCCACGTAAGAAAGCTTCAACTCCTTCAGGAAGACCAGACTCTTTAATCTTGCTTGGTTCTTCATTTAACAGCTCCCCAAGAGGCACCTGAACATGAAGAGAAGGACGGTCGATGCTTGGAACCCCTTGCTTAAGCTGTGCTTGTGTAGAAAATCTCTCTCCACGAGGCAATGATGAAAAGATTCGATCGAAAAGTGAGTCCCCGTGGCAGCAGGGAGTGATAAGATCAAGTGTACGGTCAACAAGTAACAAGCCGGCAGTTCTCTTTCGACGCCCTACATCATAAAGACTTGACATGTCTGTCATAATCTTCCCAACGTTCTTTGATACATCACCAAGTGAAAATATCTCCAACTTCAACTCCATCTACAATGACGTGGTCACAAACTTCAGATAAATAAACAGGAGAAATCTTCTAGTGTTGTTAACTTACCTTAAGAGCTAGCTGGTAGAGAAAATGTGCGGTAAGAGTTGCACCAGGAGGAACATCATCAGTATCAGACATAGATCCAGTGCTTATAGGAGGCAGTCCAAAACTAAGAGAATCTTCATGTTGACGGGACAAGGAGGCTTCGGCAACTGATCCTTGGGAAGGTAAGACAAACGCTCTAGGAGTAAAAGGACAAATAATCAAGGGGAAGTGGTGCACCGAGACTACCAAACCTTCTGCATCACCTGATGAATCACCAACATTGTCACTTGTGATAGGCTCCATCGTGAGGGATTCAAGTGCGGAAGAGAACTTAGGAACCCCTTTGTCTCTCGATATTTTTTCGCTCTTCTTGGTATGTTCATTGTAGTCCTGAACAAGTAAAGTTTCGTACTCCCTATACGCGTCTGGACCAAGTGGTGAATCAGGGCAGGCTGAGTGAGATCCCTACCAGATAAAATTAGTGAAGTAATTAGATAAGTGACTCAATTCCACTTAGACTGATTATAATAAACACGTTGTATAAAAGTACCAATACAAATGTACCCAACTCTTCTGTTCCAGATAAAAAAAATTGAGATCAAGGATAGAGTTGCACCTCAGAAATAGAGGTGAATACTGAGCAGCGCTGAACGCCTTCATGCGTGCTTAGGCACCGTAGCATATATCGATGAGCATCATTGAGAAGGCGAGAAGTCATAATCACAATTCTGTTTGCACAATCAACCTTTGAATTCCAATCAGCCACCTATATATAGCAAAAAGACATCAACAGTCACATCCTTTGACATTAGCTCAGAATATCGAATCAAACAGACCAATTACAAGAAACAGAAAAAAAAGAAAAAATAACTTTGGGAAAGACAATCTAAGTGGTGTTTAAGCTGACTTTGATAACAATCTTCCCATTCTCTGTCTACATCCTCAAATCAATTACCAACAAATATAAAAAAGGTTTGATCCCCTCTTCCTTAACCATCATTGTGAAACCAGAATCTACACAAGCTTACCGCGTCGAGGGAAGTCATGTTCTCAAGGCTACAGACGGAACGGGCACCTAGCTCCAAGAACAAAGGGAAAGCTCCTGCAAGCTGGAAACTTTCAGTGCACCCAGCATCAATATACACAATTGCATCCTTCACATCCTGTTCTATCTGCCAAAACACACACAAAAGTTGAAAACTTGAAATTCCCAATTACTCTCATCAAAGGCACTTTCGGATCATGAATCATTAACACTTACTTCGCGGATCGAATTGAGACAGGATATGGCGACATCGATTAGAGCCATATGGATACAGTGGAGGTCGGAGATAGGTTTAGATCGCCAGCAGATGAAAATACCGAAGAGATCCGTTGAGCGAGTCGCCGGAGAAATATCCGTTTGCTTCGCCGACGACGAGCATCGTAGCTGCTTCTTATCATTCCTGTGATGATCCTACTTTATTGGGCTTTCTCTATGGGCTTTCTCAAATTCGATTGAGATCATAAAAGAGACGTTTAAATGTTTGTATTTTTTTTTTTTTTTTTTGGGACAACTATGTTTGATAAATACAAAAGATTAATATGTAAAGTGATTAGATTAATTAATAACTTTTAGTACATTGATTTGATCAAAAGATCACTCAGCAAATCAAAAAGAAAACGAGAATTCTACACTTACTTCGCAGATCGAATTGAGACAAAGAGATCGCGACATCGATCATAGCCATAGCTCTCAGCTAAGCTAGAAATGGATACAGTGGAGTCGAGATTATTGTCCGGAATCACCAGAGAAACAACAATTTGCTTCAACCAGGAAATTTCAATCATCGTATTTTGGATTAGAATAGAAATATTAATTAGTGAATCTTAATCAAACCATTTGTGACCAAAATGGCTTCCACACTAGGTCAACAACTTTATAATTGGAATTGATAAACCAAGTTTTCATGTCCTAATCATATTTCAAAATCAAAAGGTAAAACTAATAAAATTGAATTTTTGTTTGGTTTTAAAATTGTTTGGTTAAAAATAAACCGATTAAACCATCGTCTATGTGTAATTAAGTTTTGAACTATTAATTCGGGGATAAATAGATTTGAACCATTGATTTAGGAAAAAAATAAGTTTATAACTTATAATTGGGGGAGATATGAGGTGATAGTTTGATAGATATATGATAGTTTTCATGGAGAAATAGTGCATTTACCATTTTACTTTTTAGATAAATGATATGTTATAAAATTATTGGTTAATTGACTTGTGATTTAGTATATGAAAGATATCATGTTTGTTAGATTTATATCTCTCACATACCTACTTTAACAAAGATGGTTAGATAAAATTTAGATTGACAACTGTTTAGTTATGAGACTGATGGTTTGCTTGGATTTACACGGTTTGTGGTGTCCGGAGGAGGATATGTCAGTGGAGCTCTCTGCGCCATCATCTCCAACCCTGCAGACAACATGGTGTCTTTCGTTAACCATGCCAAGGGAACAACAATCGCAGAGGTAAATTCTTACACTTTCTTGAGACACAAACTATTGATTATGTTTGCTGATGAAATGAGTATTTTTCTTGCAGACGGTGCAGAAGATATGATTAGCCGGACTCTTCACAAGAGGACTGCTACCAAGAATTCTGATGATTGGGTCTTTGACGGGAGCACAGTGGGGCATCTACGACTCCATCCGTAGCAACTGAAGCTCTTTTTAGGAGAGAGAGAGAGAGAGTGTGTTTCTTTTTAGACCTTATTTGTAGTTTCCTCGTTATTTTAGACCTTGACTATGTTTCCATAGACCTTGACTTTGTTTCCTCTATGTGACAATTAATTTCCAACTTCAATTTTAAACGTTGATAGCCATAGAAGTAAATATCTTGAACTTGTAGAGTAAATACACTTATCAACAATTAACACCCCATTCTCTTGATTTCTCTAGACAAGATGGCACTCTAGTTTGGCAAATTCAACATTGGCTTAGATTCATCATGTGTTTTCTAATACATAAGAAAACAACAGAGACAATGAGAGTGAAAGAGAGTCTTTCTAAAGAGATCAAAAGTGGCTAAACTGTCCCAACAATAGCTCGAACATGTCATCAGGAGTTAGAAGAATCATTTTTCCAATAACCAAGCAAATGTCTGGTCTTCCACTCTCTGCCACAGCACCTTGAGCTTCTATAACCTTGACATGATCCTTGGGGCTAGTCATAAAAAATAGAACTGTCATATGTAAATCTTAATAAAAACAAATAAAATGCCGGTTATAAAACCATTAAATAAATCAATGTCATTTTTAAACTCATTTTACTCAATTATATTATGATAATTATGTCGTATAAGTAAGTGTGATTGAAAACTTTCTGCCTCTTTTTATAAAAAAATATACTAAATTTTTAGATATCTTATAAAAAAAAATTGCTATGTTTTCTAATTAATCTGTATTTGATCATAACTAATATTTTTGAGATTCAACCATATTTTGGTATAGAAATATTAAGGAACCTTATATGGCTTCCATATTTGGTCCATAACTTTATAACTGGAATAGAGTAACCAAGTTTTAGTGTCTTACTCACATTTCGAAATCAAAAGGTAAAACTAATATATATATCAAACTTTTGATAACAACTGGTTTAGATTTAATATCCGGTGTTGAGTGTTGACCAGTTTAACAGTGAACACTAGCATATTCCAAGGCATATATATACAAGATCAATTCAAATGTTCATTAATAAAGAAAAAGTGGTTATCACGATTACATGTATATAAAACCTCAATCAATGTGTTACTTGTTACACACAATACACACGAAATCATATCATCAAATCATGGCCGAACCATCATGGGAAGAGCTTCTCGGCCAAGACAATTGGCAAAACCTTTTGGAACCACTTGACCACTCACTTCGCCGTCTTATCCTTCGAGCAGGCGATTTCTGTCAAGCCACTTACGACACTTTCATAAACGACCAAAACTCCATCTACTGTGGAGCCAGCCGTTATGGCAAACCATCCTTCTTCCACAAAGTCATGCTCGACGACGCTAGACACTACGACGTGGTTTCGTTCCTTTACGCCACGGCTCGTGTAAGTGACCACGAAGCCTTCTTTCTAAGCTCCATGTCAAGAGAGTCTTGGGACCGTGAGACTAATTGGATCGGTTATATCACGGTGACGTCTGATGAGCGGACGGCTGAGATTGGAAGGAGAGAGATCTATGTTGTGTTTCGTGGGACGACGAGGAACTACGAGTGGGTTAATGTGATGGGAGCCAAGTTGACTTCGGTAGAGGAACTGTTGATGGACGGTCGAGATGGTCCTGAGGTTATGCTTGGATGGTTCACTATTTATACAACGGCTAATCCTGACTCACCTTTCACCAAGATGAGTGCACGTTCACAGCTTCTGACTAAGGTAGTGAACTAAAGAAGATGCAATCATTTTTTCATTTAACTCGTATAAGTATAAGTTGGCCCCAACACTAAGAAATAAAACACACACACACACAAAACAAATGAAAATATAACATCAGAGTTATTACAAGATAATGATCAAACGAAATAATTGGGATGAATATTTGGCATATAAAGCAAATTTTGATCCATTTAAATTTGATAAGATATGTTATCAATTTTGTTATGAAATATGCACAAGCATGCTAAATAGTTAATTTATTAATAAATGAAATAGAAAATAGTTCATTTAGTAAAAAATGATCAAATGACAAATAACTTATGTAACTTGTCATTTTGATTGCTTGAACATCCAAAAACAATAGGATCAACCAATAATTGAAAAATTGTTGATCAATCATAAATGTTTTCAATTACAAAATGTAAAAACATGTTCAAAAGCTAGTTTTCTTTTATAAAACCACATATTCATAAGACACGAATTTTGTTTGATTACTTGATATGAGTCAAACCCGGCTTGTAACTACATAGATAAGAGAGCTGCTAGAGCTATACAAGGACGAGAAGCCTAGCATAGTCCTCACGGGACACAGTCTAGGTGCAACTATAGCGACTCTCGCAGCACTGGACCTGGCAGAAAACGTTACAAGCGGCTCTAGCGACGTGACCCCGGTGACAGCTATTGTGTTTGGTTCTCCGAGAGTTGGCAACAGAGAATTCTTAAACAGAATCAACAGACATGATAACGTGAGGATATTGCACGTGAAAAACGAAATTGATCTTATCACACGTTATCCAGCTAAGATAATGGGGTACGTCAACATTGGGACCAAACTCAAAATCGATACAAGAGTTTCACCTTATCTTAAAGAAACCCATCATCCTGGTGACTGGCATAACCTTCAGGCAAGTCATTATCTATAGACTCAACAACACAAATATTGGCTTTTGAAATAAAACAGAACCGACATTGGTCTTAATGGTTTATGGTTTCAATGGATGTAGGCGATGTTACATGTAGTAGCGGGATGGAATGGGAAGAACCAGAAGTACGAGATGAAAGTGAACAGAAACATAGCGTTGGTTAACAAATCTTGTGCCCTGTTGAAAGAGGAGTGTTTGGTTCCCGAGTGTTGGTGGGTGGAGAAAAACAAAGGTATGCTCAAGAATGAAGATGGTGATTGGGTCATGGCTACTCCCCACGATGAAGACATGCCCGTGGTCGAGTTTGACTAATTATCTTTGATTTTTGGTTTGATTTGATTTTTTTCTTGATGTATGGTTTGTAAATGCCTGGAAGTTTGTGAATTGTGAGACTCTACTATAATTGCTAATAACAATACTCCCAAAGATTATAAGAGTGAAAACATAAACGAAACTTTCAAACGGTTTATCTTTGCTTATACGAGAAAAGATTTGACGACATTACATGGAAGCACTGATTGTTGTTTACCACATAGTCCTTAAGAAAAGTGAAACAGCGATTAAGATTTGTTCATCTTCAGGACTTGATGATCATCACTTCTTACCACGGAGCTTAGCACCAAGTGCTCTCTCGAGCTTAGAAAGGATCTGCTGGTTGGGGATAGCTTTACCAGACTCGTACTCTTGGATCACTTGTGGCTTCTCATTGATGAGCTACATAAAGAAACAAACAAACAAGTTATCTACCTGAGTTAAAGGTAAATAACAAGAGAGACAGAGAAGGGGGTTAAAAAATACTTGAGCAAGTTGGGACTGGGTTAGCTTCTTCTCAGTGCGGGCTTGCATAATAGCTTTCTTTAGCTCTGTAGGCACACGCTCATCTGGAATCAAACGTAGACAAAAAAAAAAAAAAAACATCAATACACTATAACCATCACATGCCATAAGAGTCTTCAAATATTAATAGACCTCAAACCAAAACTAAGGCATCAGGCGAAAGTGAAGAGAGATTACGAGTAAGGTTCTCAGTGTCGTCATCAAGCGTCTTTGTGTTGAGGGAAGTGCTGCTTGATGCTGCCTTGTTGGTTCCAGCATTATCTAAACACAGCACAAAAGAAATATCTTGAATTTCAAATTCAAAGATTAAAATATCAATCTGATAATATAATATCAACCCTAAAGCTCAAATCGAATCGAGGACAAAAAAATCGCAAATCCAAAATACCAAATCTAATATAATATAAATTGATTCCAGAGAGAGCCTATGCTTTTAAGCGGATTATAACTAGGAATCAGAATCAGCCTCATGAATTAAGAAACAAACGTTTTCTGACGGTTTCGATATCGGCGCCGGCGCGACGAGCGGCGTTGACAGTTTTCTCGTCGCGCTTGGCGGCGGAGTTAGGGGCTCTCTTACGGATCACCACGGGCTCCCAGTCCTGAGTCATCGGTCCAGTTCCTGCCATGCTTTTCGTCTCCTTCTCCAATCAAAAATCAATCAATCAATCTTAGGGTTTTCTTTCTCTCTCGAGAGAGCTTTAGAGAGAAGATATTAAGTTAGGTGAATGTTAAGGGGTAGTTTCGTAATATTGCCTCCCACTTGAAGAATAAATAAATAAATAATTATTTACTCTTTTATAGCTAAAAATAAATAAATTATTACTCTTCTTCATCCTTCTTCAACTTGCACCCGATTCCTTCCGGATCTTACGCGACGGGCTCTGTTTCAGGTTCTTCTTCTTCTTCTTCTTCACAACAAACTTATCTGCCGTTTTCTTTTTTGCTTTGTGGCTGCTAATTTAACTCAGATTCGACTCTTAATGTGTACCTGAGAAAACGAATCTCCGATTTGATGAATCTTAATCTGTATTGAGAATCGGATCACAATGTCTTATTGGAATCTGTGTATTGAATCATCAGTTTAGCTCAATTCGATTATATGCAGAGCAATGTGAACTCTCTAGTGTCGGGCTTATGAGAGCCGTTATATGATGCGAGTAGCTTCACCTTGACTCAGTTTCGATTACACAATCAATGTGGTTCCGTGATTTTAATTAACCTTTACGGCTATTGATTTTGAACCAGTCTGTGTGTTATGCTCATCTTTAGTTAAAAAGTTTCTGTTTTTATTTATTTTTTATTTTTTATTGAGAGAGAGAGTGAGAGATGAGAGTTTTGAGATAATGCTCTCTTCTTTGTTTCAGATGCTTGTATGATGTAGATCAAGTGGATATGATATCTTCCATCAAGTTTTAGTATCGTCACCGCTTGTGTTTTAGAAGAAGAAGAAGCTCTGTTCCTCTGTTTTTTTTCCTTTCACTGGTTTGGGAGATAACTGCCGAGCCTGAGAATTTGGATTTCAGATCATGCCTTACTTTGCTCAGAGGCTTTACAATACTTGCAAGGCCTCATTCTCTTCAGACGGGCCAATCCCTGAGGAGGCTCTCCAGAAAGTTCGCAATGTCTTGGGTATCTACATCTTTCTCCACTCTCTTATTTCTCTCATCATTGTTAATGATTTATTATGGTCCCCAACATGTGAAAGTTTTTATATGATTGTTTTGGTTAAGGTGTTGTTGTTGGTGGCAGTAATCGTTTATCTTACTTTACGTTTTCTTGTCTTATATGCCAGTGGTCTTCCTGTTGCACTTAGAATCTCATTTGTATTTTATGTTCCAGAGAAAATCAAGCCCTCTGATGTTGGAATCGAGCAGGAAGCTCAGCTGGCACGGACTAGGTCTGGTCCTCTCAATGGAAGTAACCAGTCTCCCCCAGCAATAAAGTATCTTCATTTGCATGAGTGTGACAGTTTCTCTGTAAGCATTACTCATTGACAACTCTATGGCTGATGTATTAAATGGTGCTAAAGTTTATGGATGGCTACTACTAGGGGGTTTTGAAAGTCTTCAGAAAAGTGTGTGTATTTTTGTGATCTAACTTAGGATGTCCTAGATGAAACATAGCATAGGAGCCCCATTCTTGTTCCTAGGTTTATATAGGAATGCTTATGTGTCAAAACCAAACTCTCAGTAGAGATAAGAAGTCAAAAATGTTCTATAGCCAATCCTGAGACGTTTTAGTTGACATTTAATGTTCTCTTCTTCGGCATATTCAAAGTTAGGGGAATAGGGGGCATCCATACTCCTTGAGAGAATCTCAGGAACCAACCATTCAAGCCATGAACCTGAAGTCTGCCCAAAAAATGCCTATGACAAATGATCTAGAAAGTATGAGTAACCACAGTTTGAGTCATATTCCGAGTGTCTCTCGCTGATGTCTTGTCCTCATTGTACTTCTACTATCACTATCTCTCACTTTGGTTCATTTTTTTTTCTGTCAAAACAGATTGGAATTTTCTGTATGCCACCTTCATCTATGATACCACTTCATAACCATCCGGGCATGACTGTGGTCAGCAAGCTCATATATGGTTCAATGCATGTGAAGTCATATGACTGGATAGAGCCTGACCTGACCGAACGAGAAGATCCATCACAAGGTATTACTGTTGTTCTTCTCTAGCTCTCAAGTTCTAACGAATCACTCTTGTTGTCTAAATTGTAAACTCTTAATTCATAAGCAGGAAGACCCGCGAAACTGGTGAAGGATACTGAGATGACGGCTCCAACCCCAGCAACCACGTTATACCCGAGAAGCGGTGGCAACATTCATTGTTTTAAAGCCATCACCCATTGTGCTATTATTGATATCTTAGCTCCACCTTACTCTTCAGACCATGATCGGCATTGTACTTACTTCCGTAAATCCAGAAGGGAAGACTTGCCCGGTAATACTCTAAGCTCTCGAAACACAATTATCATGTTAATATAGTCAGGTTGTTTCAAATTTAATCAGTACAGAACACAACAATTCAAGCTATACAGTGACTTGTAATTTACTTTGCGATGTGAAACGGAGCAGGTGAAGTAGAAGTGGATGGGGAAGTGGTAGCAGACGTGACTTGGCTTGAGGAATATCAACCGCCTGATGACTTTGTGATACGAAGAGTTCAGTACAGGGGTCCTGTTATTAGAACTTAATTTGTACGTGTTATATCTCTCTTGATTCCTCTACATTATTGGTGAAGCAGATTCGGATTTTTATTTAATATCACACTCTTCTTAGATTTGGGATCTTTTTTTATATTACTGCAAACGGGATTGTACATACGCAAAATATTTTATGTACTGGCACTTACTATCTTTACAAGATAAAATGTTTAGTTGATTTGAGCCAAGGGTTCTTTCTCTGAATATGTGGAATCTTCATTGAGTTATAATGTAAAAATTGTTTTTTTTTTTTTTTCATTTCTGAAATCATTCATCATTGCAAATTGTGTATATCATCTTGATCTTTCCTTTTACAAACATAACATTTAGAGTGAACTGAAGCTGAAGTCAATACATATGTAATAATGGGGGTGGAAGTTACTTAGTGTTTAGTATCAGTCAATGATGTTGCGGCTGTTCAACTGGTCCTCGAATCTACTACAAGAGCCAACTCTCATCTCTGTACTCATATCATTCTCAGGTGCTGGGTAATAGTCTTCTCTAAGCTGCACATCCCTTAAGTTAGGGATCCTCAACAAAAAATTCATGAAATGCTCATAAGCCGTTCCATGGATGAAAAGCTTCCTCAGAGTTAAACATTCCTGTAACAGACCTGCACCTGGAAGATAAAGACTCCTCTGGTTCACATCTCTATCTTGTGGTGGCCAATAATCTAGCTCACTCAAGCTCAAGTTACCAATTCCAATCAAGAAGAATCTCTCCCACGAGCTCAAATCCATCTGCATGGGAGGTGCAGTCAATGCGTAACCGATAGTGTCGCCGCAATCTAGTTGCATCTTGGAGAGCTTTGGATAAAGAGCAAGGCAACTTAGGCCTAGCTCTGGCTCAGCTGGCTTGTGTTTGCCTCTGCAGTCTCCTTCTATCTTGATCCTAATCTCTTCCAAGTTTGGACAGTCATCTAGTCCTGTCATTGGTAATGGTGTTAGAAACTCACCAACATTGATCCATAAAGACAGATACTCTAGCTTCTCCCACACTCTCTCTTCAGAACAGAACCCATTCAACGATTCACCCGATGAATACTTGCACCTCTTCCGACTCCTCTCATAATCATCATCATCATCATGGTTAGTCTCCTCCACACCTCCTTCCTCCTCTACACTAGACCAAACACAATCAATATGCAGTTTCTTGATCCGATCATAGATCGGTTCAACCGCCTTCAACGAAGCTGTTGCATCTAAGTTCTTACAGCAAGAGATCCTAACATCAGTCAAAGTCTTCCTCAGAAGAGTAACCATTGTTCTTACTCCCTTCACCGTCACATTCTCACAACCTTGAACCTCAAACTTACTCAGCTTACAACATCCTCTCCCTATAGCCACCAAGCCCATATCAGTCAAGTCCCCCGAGTTTTTAATCGACAAAGACTGTAACCCTCCGCATAAAGCTACACCCTCTAGCCGCCACTCTGTAGCAGAGCAAACACTATGAAACTGTCCTAACTTCAAAGCTCTTAACTTCTTGCATTTCGAGTTTAATGCCTCTAAAGCCACACCACTCTGCTTCACATTCTTCCCTACGTCAAGCACAAGCTCCTCTAGACATGGTAGAGCTGAGAAAACTTCCACTAGCGTCCCCACTGTAACAGCTGAGTCTCCACCATCAGGAATAGCTCTAGGACTCGTTAGAGCCGCCGTGTCAACCATGTGGAGGACTGTTAGTTTAGGACAGGTGGTGGATACGGCGGAGAGAGTCTCGTCACCGACGAACTCGAAGTAACGTGGATCAAACGTGCACGCTACACGGAAGTCTCTAAGGTTAGGACAAGCTTTGGTTATATCAACGATCTCGCTAGACTTGTAACCTTCGTTAAACGACGCCGTTAATAGATTCAAACGAATGAGCCTCGCCGCCACGTCAGCGTAACGGAGGAGAACGGGAGGCAAGTCTTCCGTCCAGTGGTAGAAAGCGGAGAGATCAAGAGACTCGAGGAAGCCGCAGTGCTCGAAGACTGAGACGAAGTCGCCGCCCAGAGGGATCTGAGAAGGTCTCTGGTGCCAGCGGACGAGCTTGACGTGGCGGATCCTCGGCCATTGAGGGAGGAGAAGCTCGAGGGAGGTCGGAGAGCGCGAGTATACGGCGAGGGAGTCGAGGGAAGGGAAGCAGAGGCGGAGACGGAGAGCGAGTAGGTTCTGGTGGTCAGTGGGGAGAGAGGAGAGGAGAGAGTGACCCCACGGGGAGAGGAAGGAGAGATCGAGGTGGGAGATGGATCGGAAACAGCCGGGGAGGAGGTGGAGGTCACGCGCGTTGCCGCGGAGAGTGAGGTGAGAGCGTGTTGATCGCTCGAGGGCGAGGAACTTGCGGGAGACGAGGGAGAGGGAGTTGCGAGCTCGTGTGTCGGTGACGAGGGCGGAGATATTGGATAAGATGACGTCAGGGAGGTCGGAGAGTGTGGTAGTGATGGTGGAGGGAGCCATGAGAGAAGAGAAGAGAAAGCAAATCTTGGAAGTGTTTGTTTTTTGAATTTGTTCAAGATTTTAGTGAAGAAGAAGAAGAGAGCTGATGTGTCGGGAGGAAGATAGCCCCGTGACGATGTCTTTGTCTTTTTTATTTAATTTTTGATAGCTTTAGAGCACCCGTAATGGTGTTACATTCTTATAAAAAGTGTATTTTGATATTTTAAGTATTATTTTTTTTTTCTTTTTCAAATAAAAAAAAAATATATCAACCGATCGCGGATCGCCTGGAGACCCGCGAATAGTGCAAGGATTCACTAAAAAAAAGTTCTTATTTAAGAATTTTAAGGATTGAATTCTTAACTTTTGGTGAAGTCCACTGATTATTTAATTATTTTTTTCTAAGGATTCTCACTTAAGAACTCCCGTTGCGGGTGCTCTTAGATAAATGTCTCTTGTTGTTGGAGTCCTTAGCATTATTAAATTATTATTATTTTTTACAAAAAATTAAATAAAAAAGACAAAGACATCGTCGCGGAGTTTCAAAATTGTATGTCCAATTATGTTCTCTAATTTGGAGTTCTTAGGAATAAAAAAAAATTAAATTTTAAAACATGTGAAATTAAAATTTTTATTTATTGGATGATTAAATATAAAGATACAATAATTATTAACTTCATCACCAAATTTGTTCCAAATATTTTCAATTAAATAATTTTTCAATTGTTCATGTATACGCCTATCGCGAACATGATTCCGAATGCCAAGCATATTACCGAGATTTGTAGGCATGCCGGTACTATAAGACATATCCACCCGTGAACTTTTGGTTACATCTCCTTCTTCAAATTTAGATGTATCGTACTGAGTGTATCCATCTCGTTCATTTTCGACTATCATATTGTGTAGTATGATACATGTTCTCATAATCTTCCCTATATTTTTCTTGTCCCATGAAAGAGCCGAGTTTTTCACAATCGCAAATCGAGCTTGCAATACTCCAAAAGCCCGCTGCACATCTTTCTGGGTTGCTTCTTGAACTTGTCGTACTTTCACCAAGTCGGAGATATTCGTCAACCGTGTCAGCTGCAGAACCATAAGCAAGCAGACGAATTGCTGCCGTACATTTTTGTAGTGGAGAAAGACCAAACCTCCCGGTTGCATCTCTTCTTTGTCGAAAGAATGGAACGTCCTCTAAGAGGCGATAGACAATACGCAAGAATAATTCCTTGTTCATACGGAAACGGCGTCTGAATAAATGTGCCGGAAATGTCGGATCTTCGCTGAAGTAGTCATTCCATAAACGGTTGTGTCCTTCTTCGCTGTTTCGTTCTATATAAGCATGTTTCCTTTGCTTATTGGGTTGGGCCTCCTTGTTGTATGTATCTTCGAAGATATCGTCGAAAGCTTCGTTCAATCTTCGAAGATATCTCGAAAGCCACGTCACTAAGGACTCAGTGCTTAAACTCTTTAATTACGGACCGATTTTTAGCAAACTTAGCTTTGTTAATAGTATTTTATTCAGATTAACCTAGGAACTAGTGCTAAGAACTGGTGAAAAACTACCGTTACGGATGCTCTTAGACCGAATAAATTATCCGTAATGAAGGTGTTGAAAAACCAAAAAAACTTTGGTGGATTATTTGGAGTTGAATATCATAAAATAGAGTCCAAAAAAGGTCACATGTCGTTATGTTATTAATTATTAAAATTGAAGAAATTTTTTATACACTCTAACTATTTTATCTCAATTATTTAATAAAAATAATCTATTTATTAAACTATTTAATAATTTTTTTATTTTAATTTCTAATTAATTTTCAAAAAAATTGTTTCTATCTTTAAAAATGAGTTTTTAAAAATAGAATCTACATTTGAACTCTTAGTTATTTTAGAATATTAAAGGTTTAGTTATAGATTATTTTAAAATGACTTAGATTTGATAATTGTTTATTTTTAATAAGAAGATTTGATGAATTAAATAGATGGATATAATGATGATTTTTAAAACAAAATTTCTAGATGATTAAAATTTAAATATTTATTGAATTAATTATTGTGTGAGAAAAAGAGCTGATGTGGAAGAAAAAACTGATATGGATATTAAAGTAGGGTGTTGAATAAAAGCACCAATATACATACTAATTGGTCCATTTTTTCTACGGACATCAATATTAATGAATTAAACACAGTTTCCTTTTTCTATCGTTTGCGTTTTGAACTAGCTAATGTATATAAAATATATGGCCTAAATAGTATATATTTTTTTTGAAAAAGCTTTGCAAATATATATTTTAATAATAGAATAAAATACACCAGATCATAAAAAAATTTAAGTGGCGATAAGCATATGAGAAGTTGAATGTGATGTATAGATCTTAAGAGCAAGAGCAGTGCATCTTTTTGGACCCTACTTGTTCGAGAAAAATCCTAACTCAGAAAGTCCACCTTCTCACGAACTGATCTTACTCGTTACTCCCATATCGAATTACAATCCCATTATTTTTCATTTGTAATAACTTATAAATTTCTTTTCTTTTACTTGTTCTAAGGAAAGAGAAAATAGAACAATCTCTCGCGTAATCAATAATGACTAAGATGAACAAATATTAGCAAAATATGGCAATCAAATAAGCAAAATATTTTTCCACGCAATCAAATAACGAATATTAGCCCAATATTAAGTTTATACCCATATTTTTATCTAAAAAGGTAAAAAGTATTGGCTTCCGGGAATCAATCAATACTGATTCGCTCGTTGTTTAAAGTTCCGTCAATGATATGAATTGTAGGTATTATTAGCTGTGAAGTACTTTCGATGTCCTCCAAAGTCTAAAGTAAAGTTGTGGAAAAGAAAACATTTTGTTCTCTCGGTCGTGCCAAATAGGATCCGAACAAATAGTCAGTGCTAAAACCGACATCAATTTAATTATAATTTAAGTAAAATTACTTGAACTTCTTAAAACATGCATAAATCTATATTGACTCTAACAGAAATTAGTCAACCGTTAACAAGATAAGACGACATCGTTTTGATATATATATATTTATATATGTATTTAAAAAATATATATATGTTCATTCCTAAACTCAAACCGTGTTGTGATACCATTTTAAATGGGCACACTGACAACTAGATAAAAGTAATTTTTTTAAATACTATTACAAATTTGAAATTATATAAACTACTATTATTCTTCATCTTATCCAATTTAAAATTTTGGTGACAATTTTTTCTGATTTATATGAATACATTAACATGTTTTTTTATTTATCATATCTTTAATAAACTTATATCTTACTAAAATATAAATAAATATTTTTATTATTATACGATCATAAATATGCTTAAAACTTTGAATTTATTTATACAATTTTCTTATTTAAATTATTTTTAATTTTTAAACTTAAGTGGAATTTTTTTTATTTTTCAAAGTTAATATTATATATTTTGATATTTTGTTCAAAAATGTTAAGAGGCCTTTTACCTTTCTTTCACTAAGATATGTTGTACAAAATATTAGACATATTAAACAATAACTAAAATATATAAAGCAATCACCAAAGTTTTAAATTGGATAAGATGAAAAAGAATAGTAGTTTATATAGTGGGGAATTTCAATTTGTAAAAATATTTCAAAAAATTATTTTAGTCTAATTGTTAGTGTGCCCCTTTAAGAGGATATCCCGGCACGGGTTTGAGTCCCGAAATGAACATATTTTTAAAATATATATATATATATATCAAAACGACGTCGTCTTATCTTGTTAACGGTTGACTGACTTCTGTTAGAGTCAATGTAGATTTAGACACGTTTTAAAAAGTTTGGGTGATTTTTCTTAAATTATAATTGAGTTGAAGTCGTTTTTGGCACTGACCATTTGTTCGTGTCCTATTTGGCACGACTGAGAGTGTTGGGGTCGAAATTGACATTTTTTCTCGTATATCAAAACGACGTCGTTTTATCTTGTTAATGGCTGACTAACTTCTGTTAGAGTCAATGTAGATTTAGGCACGTTTTAAGAAGTTCGGGTAATTTTTTTGAATTATAATTGAGTTGAGGTCGTATTTGGCACTGATCAATTGTTCGGGTCGTATTTGGCACGACTGAAATTGTTGGGATCGAAATTGGTACTTTTCCCGGCAAAACTTTGATAGATATAGTAATAGTACATCCTCATCAAGTCATCACTCTTCGAAATGTCATCTATTTCTCCTTTTTCTTTATAATTTTTAGCGTTTTATCTCATAGCAAATGTTTTAAGTTTAGAAATGTGTTTGAACTAGAATCTTAGCGGTTGTTAGATTTTCTTTAAGTATATGTATGTTAGATAAGTGAAACATTTTCCTCCTAATATCAGTTTAAAAATACGATGAAATGATTAAATAGAAAATTTTGTTTATAAAGAAGCACAATTTTGTAAAAGATGACATGAAAATACTACCGTAAAAATTACTTGCATGGCAAACTACATGTATTGGTAGTTTGATATAAGAGAAACATCAGTCTATGTGTTGAATTTTCGGTTATCCACATATAATATCGAATCTTATCATGGTTGCATATTTTAAATCCGAAAAAAAATAATGTTAAATATTTTCATCGTACCGTGGTCTACTAATAATTACAAAATATTGATAAATAACCACTAAAAGATATGATGTGTCCAGCTTAGTTGTGATTTTTCTTAAGCAAAGTTGAGAATTTTGAAACCAAAGCCAGACTACTTCAATGTGTTGAACTTTCAATACAATTAGAAAGTGATTGAAATTATGAATGGTTGATATAATTGCATGACAAATCTCCCACCATTGTACCATTATCTAGAGATGTCAAACAGGTTTACCCATCCCGTCCCGTCCCGAACCGCGGCGGGTTAGTCATCGAACGGGTCACAGCGGGTCTGTCCCGCGCGGGCTGCGGTCCTCAAAATGCTGGTCCAAACCCATACCGCAAAACATATAGGCCTTCGCGGGCCGTCCCGCGGGATGCCTCCTTATCAAACCGCCTACTACAACTTCCTTCATGAATGTTCAAGTTGAAAAGTTGTGTAAGAGAGTTGAAGAGAGCTCATTAAGATTCACTAAAGCCTTATCAAAATCAATGCCATAAACTTCCGTTTGTGCTTGCATTCTTGAGTTAAAAACTTTTTTTTTTGTTATCAGCCTAAGATTTTATTAAGTTTGAATCTGATTGAGTTGTTGTCTTTGTAATAACTTGGCTCAAGTGTTGTATGTCTTCATCAAACCATCTCTCTTTGTAATTCTTTGGATTTCAAAAAAAATCGTGAATCACTTCGTCAAATTATACAAGTGACATGATATACAACTAACTTTTCTCCTAAATAATATCATTGTAACCAAATTTAATTTAAGAAAAACGCCATTTCACAGTACTGAAAACAAAACCAATCAACTTAAACAAGAAATCCACATTGTAATAAAGCAATTCATAGTTGTGTGTAATAAAAAGAGAAAACCAAATCAAAACACTACCAGAACTCGAATCGTCATCGCTGGAGCTGGAGTCGTCATCGCCAGATCTCGAATCACCATCACCGGAGCTCGAATCATCATCGCCAGAACTCCTTATGTTTTATGGGGAAAAGTCACAAGAACCTCTTTCTCTCTCTCTCTCTCTCTCTCTCTCTCTCTCTCTCTCTCTCTCTCTTTCGTTTTTTCAGGTAAAATAAGAAATGAAAAAAAAATGCGGGTCCCTGTAATCCCGCATGACCCGTTTCGGCCCATCCCGCAAAAGGCCTAGTCCCGCAAAGACCCGTCCCGTGAAGTCCGCAAATTTGCGAGCCTAGAAAACCTCGTCCCAATACCATCCCGCTACAGTCCTTTACGGGACAGACCCGCGGTCCAAGTCCATGATTGTCATCTCTACCATTATCCATTTGTTAGTTTATTCATTATTCTATATTTGCTGATGAACTAAAACATTAGCAGTGTTGACGTATCAAATCTCTATGTGTAATGATTTAAAAGGGATCAAACCACGTTTGATTATATAGTACTGTTATAAAAAGTAATTTGTCTAGTTTACCATATAATAAAATTTTGTAGATAATAATTTGCACTGTATGATTGGGATTATACATATTTTACACTGTCTACGTGTGTATTTCTGTTCGTCAACAAAGTTAAAAAATGTCTGATGGACTATTTTACGATCCATAGTCCATTTCATGATTACATGCGTGCTAATTAAAAGGTAATTTACGTATGCGATACAAATAATGGCTAATCATTATAATGATAGTCCTACGAGTTTATTTACCTGGCATGAATTCTGATAAAGTGAATTACCTTCCGTGTGAAGAAAACTGAATTATTTATAAACTTATAGTTTATGTTTTCTGGGTGTGGAGACTCTCCTTCTGGGTGCTCGAGGAGTAGAAGAGGCAGCTGGTGAGCTTTGAGGGGTCAGAAGATTACGCTTTCTAGAACTAGCTCCCGCTAGAGCTTTTTGAGCTCCACTCGCTTGGCTCTTTGAAGTTTTTGACGTTTTAGCTATCTTAGATGTCCCCGTGGGACGACCTCTCTTCCTTTCTGGAGGAGGGAGCGTGGAGGTGCTTGCTGGTAAAGGGGGAGCTTGTACAATAGTGTTCTCACGTTGAGTGTCGTGTTCCGTAGAAGAGCTGCCACGCAAGACATTATGATAGTTCACAGTTGCAGCTTCGATAATGGACGCAGCTGTTTTCTCCATTAAGCCTTCAGTTTCACTTTGTAGAATCCGCTGCTGTCTCGCTGCTCTTTCCACCGGATCAGCACAACTGGCATATTGGATTGTAACCTCCCGCAGTTCATTCAGAACTTCCTCAGTAGTTGGAATTGTGGGGAGAGCTGGGAAGTCGGAGGTGGCTAAATTACGTTCCAGGGGAGGTCTCAGCCTAGAGTTGTTATCAGTGGGTGTAAGCAAAGTTACAGGGCCCTTGCTCCGGTCCGGAGTTGAGTGAAGAGGCTGTTTACGTTTTTCACGCCATTGCAGTTGCTGCAAGGGTCGCGGGGATCGCGGGGAGCGTCTCGCTTGATGGCGGAGTGGGGCGTCTCCTGAGCCATAGTCAGTGTGGGCTAGCTGACTTTGGGGACTCGACGGAGCATATGAGTCTCGGTTGGGCACCTCTCCCTGAGGGCTGACATCTTGAGCTAGAGGAGTCAATTTGTTGCGTAGAGGTTGGCCTCGTGGCTGTGCAGGCTTGATTCTTTCGCCAAACGGTCTTCCATATCTATCAACGCGCTGGCTGAAATTTTCTTCTCTAGGAGGGAGCTTCAACGGAGACGTGTGGTGATAACCCCTTCGCTCTAACTGACGGCTGTTAGGTTCATTCAGAGAGCTTGTAGCAGGGGCTCTTTGTGGCGAGGTGTTGCGTGTGTGGCATTTAGAGGCCAAGTGAGATAGACTAAAGCACACAAAGCAGTGAAGTTCTAGGTTCTCGTATTCCAAGGCTACCACTAGTTCTTGGCCTGGAGCAAACTCTATCAGGGCTTCTTTAACTAAAGGTTCAAGCGCATTAACCGACAACCTGATCTTTACAGAGGATTTTGTAATGGCGTAGTCTTCCAGGGTTCCCAGCTCAAATGCAATGTTATACATCATTTGTTCATGCCAATAGTGGAGTGGGAGGCCTTCCAGACGAATCCAGAACGGGATCTGAGAGGGGAAGCTCGGAGAGATAATTGGCTCCCATCTTTGTAGAACGAGCATCCAGTGGCAGAAGTGATATGGTCTGTTAGCTAAAACCCATTTTAGGTCTTCTTCTAGTTCAAATCTGAACTGAAAACAATTCCTTCCTAGGGCAGATCCGGAGACTCTACCCCGCAAGATCCATTTCCTTGGGAGCGCTGAGATAAATGCTTCTACACACTGCTCAGCTGGGTTCATTACGCGCCCTATCAGAGTGAGGGAGTTTTCCTTGACAAGAGCGGATGTATCAAGCTCGTGGGCCTTGATACGTTTGCGAGGTAGCTCTTGGGAGGAACGTCAAGAGGAGGTTGCGCTGTAGGTCGTCATGGTCAAGGTGGTTGTGCGTTCGAGTTCGTGTAAATGCAGAGAGTTGAGTAGACGTAGACAGGGGAAGCGGAGGATGCGTTGAGGACTCGATTCAGAGGAGTGACCATCAACTCTGGAATCGATCCGGTAGACCGGAGGGACCGGCGGGAGTTACCCCAAGGTGGTTTTGATTGTTTAAAACCGTGAAACTGTTGGGTAAAAGGAAGAACTTTCCTTTTTGGGAAGTAGAAACAAGGTGGGTGTGAGATGTCAGGCGGTAAAATTCAAAAGAGAGGCTCAAAATAGAATGTTCCGAAACCTCCCAAGGTGGGAGCTACCATCACCGCTGATGCCCCCGCTGACATCTCGGGACCTCAATCCCAACCCTCTAATCCGGGACCTTCTCCACCTTCGAGGGAGCACTCGCCAGCCGGAAACCAACTGGATTTTCCTGCACAAAGACGTACGCTTCCTTAGAGGTTCTGAGCTGGAACTGCTGTGGGCTTGGGAATCCCACAACAGTCCAGAGACTCATCACACTGAATAAAAAAAATTCCCCTGATATAATTTTTCTGATGGAAACAAAGAACTCTGATACCTTTGTACTGAAAGAGTTGGAGCCATTGAACATGGATTCCTACTTTCTTGTCCCTTCTGAATCGCCAGGCGCAGGCGGCTTGGCTCTCCTATGGAGATCCAATATCCATATTCAGATACTGTCCTCCAATCAAAACTTCATCGATGATGTTATCTGTTACAAAGATACGAAGTTCTTCAGTACCTTTGTTTATGGAGCCCCAGAAATACAAAATACACAGAGAGTTTGGGATCATCTTACTTCGCTAGTAGACCCGAGATCTGAACCCTGGTTCCTTACGGGAGATTTCAATGATCTCATAGACAACTCCGAGAAGATGGGAGGCAGAGATCCACCGGAAAGTTCCTCCAGCACCTTTCGAACATTCCTATCGTCAAACGACCTCTTTGATCTTAAACATACATGGAATTTTCTTTCCTGGCGAGGAGTTAGACACTCACACACGATGCACTGCAGATTGGACAGGGCTTTGGCAAATAGCTCATGGTCAGACCTTTTCCCGTACGGACGCTGCCACTATCTACAATATGAAGGGTCTGATCATCGTCCTGTTCTATCCGTGTTCAACGCATCTCTCCGCAAAGGACGTCGAATATTTCGGTATGATAGGAGATTGCGAGACAATCCAGAGGTACTTAAACTCGTCAAGAGGGCCTGGAACAGAGATGAAAACAGCCCTGTGATGATGAAGATCTCCCGAGTTCGAAGGGCAGTTGCGGACTGGAGCATAATTCACTATATCAACAGCCAGAAGTCCATTGAAGATCTAAAAGCGGCTCTTGATACATCGATGGGAAGCTCAACTTCAGATGATGTCCTCATCTCAAACATCAACCAAAAGCTCCTGCAGGCGTATAAAGCGGAGGAGGAGTTCTGGAAACAACGTAGCCGCCAACTTTGGCTAGCCCTTGGAGATCAAAACACGGAATTTTTTCATGCTTCTACAAAGGGTCGCAGAGCAAGAAACAGGATTCCAGTCATTGAGAATTCTGCAGGTATCCCGGTTTATGAGGACGACAAGATAGTGGAGGTTATCTCCTCTTATTTTCAAGATATCTTCACCTCTTCAAACCTGGATCCCTCAGATATAATAATAAGAGCCCTTACACCTTGTATCTCTGAAGCAATGAACAACTCCCTCACCGGTTTGCCGTCACCACTAGAGATCAAAGAAGCCCTCTTTGCAATCCACCCAGATAAAGCTCCTGGTGCAGATGGCTTCTCAGCTAGCTTCTTCCAAACAAACTGGGATCTGGTGGGACCTGCATTGGTCCACGAAATTAGAGGTTTCTTTTCATCAGGCTGTCTCCCAGACAAGATCAATGCTACTCATGTGAGACTTATACCCAAGATACACGTGCCAAAAAGTGTAGCTGATTATAGGCCTATTACTCTTTGTAACATCTATTACAAAGTGATTTTCAAGCTACTGTCTATAAGACTCAAACCTATTCTACAAGACTCAATCTCGGAAAATCAATCTGCATTAATACCAGGAAGAGCTATCTCAGATAATGTTCTTATTACACATGTAGTATTACATTACCTGAAGATCTCGGCTGCGGAGATTCATTGCACTATGGCAGTAAAGACCGACATCAGCAAAGCGTACGATCGCCTCGAGTAGTCTTTCATCAAGCGGGTACTGGAAAGGATGGGTTTCTGCGAGGTCTGGATCAGTTGGGTTATGCAATGTATCACAACGGTATCTTACTCCTTTCTCATAGACAACACAGTAGTTGGGACCGTCACCCCACATCGAGGAATACGCCAAGGGGACCCGCTTTCCCCATATATCTTCATCCTATGTGGGGAAGTGTTGTCTGGCCTCTGCAAAAAAGCATAACAGGAAGGCACGCTAGCAGGAATCAGAGTCTCAAACCACAGCCCAAGGATTAATCATCTACTGTTTGCAGATGATACAATGTTTTTCACTAAAACTAATCCCCTATGCTGTGCTACTCTACTTCAAATTCTACAAGACTATGAGTATGCCTCAGGACAGAAGATCAATTCTGCTAAATCGTCAATCTCTTTCTCATCAAAAACTCCCCAGGAGGTGCGCTCAATGGTCAAACTGCAACTAGGAATAGACAAAGAGGGAGGAGTGGAGAAGTACTTGGGCTTACCAGAACATTTTGGAAGGGAAAAAAGGACTTGTTCTCCTCCATAGTGGATCGTATGAAGCAGAAAGCAGTATCATGGTCTTCACGCTACCTCTCCACAGCCGGCAAAATAACAATGCTCCAGTCGGTCCTTTCTCCTATTCCAACCTTTGCTATGTCTTGCTTTGAACTCCCTAAAAGCCTCTGCAAGAAGATTCAGTCAGTTCTCACACAGTTTTGGTGGGATGACAACAAAGGAAACAAAAAAATTTGCTGGATCTCTTAGGATAAGCTAACGAAACCTAAGAATTTGGGTGGATTAGGCTTCAGAGACGTGGAGCTATTCAACATCGCTCTACTAGGGAAGATAGCTTGGAGGATTCTTACTAAACCACATTGTCTACTCTCTCGTATTCTCCTAGGGAAATACTGTCACAGTAAATCTTTCCTATCAGTTCCATCTCAAGGGGGTTCCTCCCATGGCTGGAAGGGAATCATAGCGGGGAGAGACCTTCTAATCAGCCACCTAGGGAAATCTATTGGGGACGGGGAGAGTACTAAGGTTTGGAAGGACTCTTGGATTGATAATGGCAGCAACACCCGTCCATTTGGACCATCTACACTACAAGACCAAGATCTCTTAGTGGCTGACCTCCTATCTAAAGAGACACGGGAATGGAATGTCGCGAAGATTAATATAACCTTACCGGAACTCGCAGAGCGCATCCTCCAAATAAGGCCGAGCCGTCTGGGGACACACGACACCTACATATGGAACCTCAAATCGTCGGGGGAGTACACGACGAAAACAGGGTACATGGCACTGACACAAAACATCGCTGAAGTCTCGTCTCCTGCAACAACAAACAGTATCGACTGGAGAAAGTTAGTTTGGTCAAACAGAACAGCACCAAAAATAAAGTTGTTCTTATGGAAGAGCCTACATGAGGCCCTACCCACGGGCTTCAATCTACAAAAAAAGAGGAATGAGAGAGAATACCGCTTGCTGCAGATGTGGAGCCATTGAAACTACAGACCACCTCCTCTTTCAATGTCGGTTCGCTCGGGATTTGTGGAGCTTAGGTCCATGGGAAACTCCTTTCGATTCTTCTAGTTGTGATTCCCTTTCGGCGAACCTCCTGGCCTCACTACATTGGAGAAACCTTCCCCCGATTGGTATCTCGATCAACATCTTTCCCTGGATCTGTTGGATCATCTAGGTTGAAAAGAACCGGCTACTCTTCGAGAAAAGGATCTCGACGCCTGAGGAAGCGCTAATCAAAGCCATCAAAGCAGCACGAGAATGGGAAGCAGCACAACTCGCTCCCCAAAAGGCCCTGAAGCTGAATCTTAGATCAACGCCGGAGAAAGAGCTAACACCAAACACAATCACATGTAATACCGACGCGGCCTGGATCGCATCATCAACTAAGGCGGGCTTTGGCTGGATTTTCTTCGACTCGTCTGATATGGAGATCAACAGAGGCTCATCTAACCAACTTCACGTCTCGTCTGCATGTATGGCCGAGGCTTTAGCTGTTAGAGAAGCCCTTCTCCACGCGTCCTCCCTCGGTTTCACCAAAATCTGGCTTAGATCAGATTCACAAGTGCTCATGAGAGCAATCAACCAGAAACGGGGACCTACATAGCTCTTTGGAGTACTATCGGATATCGTTTCTCTATCTTCATCTTTTCAATTCTGTTGTTTCTCGTTTCTTCCTAGAGATTTTAATGGGTTAGCGGACTCAATTGCTAAAGTCCAGCTTTGTACTTGAACTATCTCTTGGGCTTTTATGCTCTTTTTATATTAAAGTTATTAGTTGATAAAAAAAAAAAAAGTTTATGTTTTCTCCTACTTACAAATAATGCATTCAAGAAGGATCCTGATTAATCTTCTTTTTACAACTGTTAATATTTTTATTCTATAGAAATTAGAATTCATAAACTTTAAATCTTAATACATCAATATTTTAAAAAGAAACCATTGCCCATGCAAAGAGTAAAGTTGCACAGGAATGGTGCTGTGGCTCAAGCGGATAATGGAGACTCGTGTCTCTCGGCATCCGTATAAGCTTAACTAATCCCCCTTGCAAGAGTCAAGTTGAAGCTTCATACCATGGGATCCTCCGACTGAGAAAATGCACCTTCCGGTGTCGTTATGGTTGGACAAGCGCACCATTCCAATCTTATGGCTTCAGCCGTTGTGGACTTTGATTAGTATTCTTAAGTTAGGGTGAATGGAGTGGTTTGAAGTTGCTTTGTACTCTCGCTTTTGTGATATAATTAGGTGGTTTAAGAGGCGGTTCATCCCGAGTCGAGGGATGAATTCGTCTTTGTAGTGGTAAAAAATACGATGTTGATCATGATTGGGTAGCGTAAGATCCTTCTAAGTGTTACTAGATAATAATAGATTTCGGCATTGTATGTGGGGTTAAAATCTCTATGCAATTGAAACCTTGTATATATTCACGATTTGGTAAATGAAAGTTGATGTTTAAACAAAAAAAACATCTAAAAGACTTCTATAATCCCCAGAGAGTACGAATGCTTGACGTATAATTTAAGCTTGCATATTAATTATATAATCCCCAAAATTCTAGTTTTTAAGATAAAACTGTATTACAATTATAACTTAATAGTACATTTATACACAATTAATTCAGTTACTTGTATAAGCATGGACATAAGAGCGTGGGTACTTCAGTGGATTAATAGTCGCCTTTATATGTCGACGCATGTGTCACCTGTACATATGTGCATATGTGTTTTGTGACCGGCAAGATGAGTAGGGATGAGATAATGCGTGCCCTACGTATCTTAATCTTCTCACTTTCTAAGGCAAAAAGAAGGTAAGAAAATAAATTATAGTTGCAAGCCACTGTACGCTTTCGTGATTATGCTCATTGAGTTATCCATTAAACTTTTAAAAAAATTAATAACTGACTTTAACAATATTTTAAAATACAAAGTTGTATCTGCATTGGTAATATCATAACCTTTTCTGTTTTTTTTTTTGCAACAGTGACTGAGAAATTAGTTCCTTATCGAGAACAAAAGGTCTATTCATATGAGACATTTTCAACTAAATCATTTCACCTTCTTTGCTGGATCTATTATACATTTTGTACATGTCACAGATCATTATTTAAAGTTACGCTATAGCAATCAGTTTTGCTTGTTTCGTAGTTGTTGCTGATTTTGTTACCTTACTCTCATTAATTAACCTTGTAAGATTATATTTTAAAAGATATATTCATCATATTTTATTTTTTATATGAGTTATACTTTTGAAATAGTTGGGTAAATTTTAGCTCTCCTCTTTTCATTTTGCCCAACAACACATCTATGAGCAAACCAAATAAGAGGCGTAGAGACAAAGTCGTTTGATATATATTCTTGAGGAAAAGAAGAAAAGTATGTTAGATGCATGCATCTATAAGGAACAAAGGCAGATTGATCTTTAGAGAAAATATGCAATTAAAGTAGGAACGTGAGGGAGAGAGTGAGAGGTTGATTTTGACTCTTGTTTTGGTTATGTGTCTCTGTGATGTTTTGGATTAATTGACTATAGTTATGGCGCCAATTCCATAATATATTTGATCTTCACAACCAAAAATTGTTACCATGTAGAAGTAATTGTTACCATGTAGAAGTCTAGACTTCTATACAATTATAATTTCTATACAAACAATCGTTTTTCTGACTATATCATATATTGCATAAAATTTTATGAGAGTTACTTTTGACATCAGATTTTATTTTTCCTTATGTGTTTGCTTATATTCATAGTGTCATATACGCCTGTATATATACTAAGAAAACATGGAAACATTTTTATGAAATGATATGTTTTGATAGCATAATATCATTGTCATTAGCATTCGACAATTCTCAACTTCGCAATCGGGAAAACAATAATTAAATACGCTTTCACCAATATAAATGTAACAACCCGCCCCGTGGGACCCAGGCTGACAGCGCTGCAGCGCACCGACCCCAACCCCTCCATTATGGGAACTACCTGCCCCATAATTAGGTTGTTGGTGAGATTCGAACCCCCGACCTCACCCTTTAACAGCCTTCCCACAAGACAAGCTGTCACCAATTGATCTGCAGTTCAATTGGTGACAGCTTGTCTTGTGGGAAGGCTGTTAAAGGGTGAGGTCGGGGGTTCGAATCTCACCAACAACCTAATTATGGGGCAGGTAGTTCCCATAATGGAGGGGTTGGGGTCGGTGCGCTGCAGCGCTGTCAGCCTGGGTCCCACGGGGCGGGTTGTTACATAAAAAGTCGACTTTTTATGTAACAACCCGCCCCGTGGGACCCAGGCTGACAGCGCTGCAGCGCACCGACCCCAACCCCTCCATTATGGGAACTACCTGCCCCATAATTAGGTTGTTGGTGAGATTCGAACCCCCGACCTCACCCTTTAACAGCCTTCCCACAAGACAAGCTGTCACCAATTGATCTGCAGTTCAATTGGTGACAGCTTGTCTTGTGGGAAGGCTGTTAAAGGGTGAGGTCGGGGGTTCGAATCTCACCAACAACCTAATTATGGGGCAGGTAGTTCCCATAATGGAGGGGTTGGGGTCGGTGCGCTGCAGCGCTGTCAGCCTGGGTCCCACGGGGCGGGTTGTTACAATAAAAGTACATGGTTACAATTACACAATATGAAAGTGGATACATGTATTCAATCAGGAAGTAAATATTGATCATCGAGTAGTCTCATGACATTATATTACATGCAACTATAACTAAAGAGGTTTCTCGAAACAATAGTGCACTGATTGTACATTACAATAGTCCAAGACTTTGTTAAACGGATAAACATGACATACTCTCAATCGTTTCTTTAATCAAAGATAATAGAACCCAAGTCAATAATATATATTATATTTTCAAGATCATTTTCCCATCCTTGACCTATATTATGCTCTGTTATCCAAACTCCATAATTTTCTAATAACCATTCCAGAAATACATTAATTCGAGTTATTACTAACTAACTGGCTATGATGCGATACCATTAGCGAATTTTCTATTTTAATCGTTCATCAAAAATAGTTAATGATGTCTCAAGATTTTTGTTTATCAATTTGATTTGATATCTCTTTCTATTATTCATCGTGTATCAAGTGTAAGATCATTGAACAATGTACGCATCACACAACTCCAACACCCAAATTAATACTTAAAAAAAGAAATTATTGAATTATCTATTTTAAGCCACCTTTGTCTATATAGTGGAAGCTTTGGTGTGCTTTGGCCCGGTTGTGAATTTAATAGCCGAAGAAATAAAGAAGCGGTGGAAAATGAGAATGACGTGTAAGTAGATAAGTGGTGACGTGAAGTGAAGTGAAACTTCGTTTCCTTAGCTAGATTTTCCTTTAAAGTAACACACAAGCTTTCTCAGTTTCACAATGTTCCATTGCATGTCGTTTGCATTTTTTTCATTCAAATTTCATATCAATTTATTGATGACGTGGACGTCTTGTAACGAAGCAGTTCCAGAAATTTCACGTGTCATATAATGAATGATACCTATGGTTTACCAGAAGTAAGTGGACCGTTTTTATCATCAGCAAGTCGAACAAAACCTTGATTCTAAAAACAAACGAAAATTTATTTATTTTAATAAATATATAAATTAAAATCTGAAACTCTTAATTTATAGTTATGTTCTTAACTTTAAAGTGTATAATTTAAAACGAAAATGAAGCATATAAATGTAGCTATTAACTTCTTAAATTACATCATTAGTACTTCAAATATATTTGATAATTTACTGGAACCAACTGGACACCGTCGTGGTTTGCGCTGAGCATTTTTGGCTTAAGTTAAAGACTTAGCTCAACAGATTAGGTCATGACAATGACTTGCGAGGAGCATGGAGTTTCACGAGAGCTGGAAAACAAAGATGTATCAATAGATTGAGGGAGTTTATTGCCCTATATTTTGAAGGTTTATTGAAGAAATTTATTGGGCTTATTTAAATGGTCTTATACATTTCTCAATTGAGCTCGCTCTTAAGCTCAAGTTACCAATTCCAGTCAAGAAGAATCTCTCCACAAACTCTAATCCATCTGCATGTGCAGGGAGGTGCAGTCAATACGTCACCGAATGTGTCCCAACAATCTAGTTGCATCTTAGAGAGCTTTGGATAGAGAGCAAGACAGCTTAGGTCTAGCTCTGGCTCATCTAGCTTGTGTTTACCTCTGCAGTCTCCTTCTTTCTTGATCCTAATCTCTTCCAAGTTAGGACAGTCCTCTAGTCCTGTCATTGGTAATGTTGTTAGAAACTCACCAACACTGATCCATAAAGGCAGATACTCCAGCTTCTCCTACACTGTCTTCAACAGAACCCATTCCCACCACTTCTTGGAAACGAATACTTGCACCTCTTTTTGACACCTCTCATAATCATCATCATCATCATGGTTAGTCTCGCTAGTTTCGGCTCAGCCGCCTTCAACGAAGCTGTTGCATCCAAGTTCTTACAGCAATAGATCCATTCCTTAGAAGAGTAACCATTGTGCTTACTCCCTTCACTGTCACATTCTCACACCCTTGAATCTCAAACTTACTCAGCTTACAACAACTTCTCCCTATAACTACCTACATAACCCATATCACTCAAATTAATCACCAGAGTTTTTGATCAACAAAGGCTGTAACCCTCCGCATAACGCTACACCGTCAAGCCGCCACTCCATTTTAAAAGTCTCGGAATATTAATTGTAATTAATATACTATCATCATGTGCACTATTATTTGGAGAAGTCTAAACCATATTTTCGGCATATATTAGAGATTGTTTAAAAAAAAAAAACTTAGTAGATGAAAAAAGACAACCAAATTTAGAAGAAAAAAACAGTACGTTTTTCATTATTTAGAATATTTAGTACATTTTCAAATGGGTCAAGGTGCAAAAAAAGATTTTTCTCTCCCAGGCACACTAACCAAGAACGGTCCATAGCAAATTGACCTTTGTAGCAATCTCGGTTTATCTAGCGGTTTCTTTCCGGGTTTAGCATCTTTTTCCTGCAAACCAGAAATCTTTTTCAAATTCTTTCTGCTTGTGGATATTACAACTCTCCCTTTGAGCGTGCAGACCTTTCCGCCGGGTTCACTCCCCCGACATGGTCGGAGGGACCGCCTCCGTCCACCTCTCCGGCTACCCATGCCTGCTAGAAGGGCTTAACTGATGAAGAAGGAAAGACCCTAATCCTCAAGCTGTCTGCAGATTAGGAAAGCTCTCCCCAGTTACTATCTCCCTTACTGGTGGCTACTAGTTCTGATAGTAATACTCCCAGTATCCTACAAACCTGAAACCATGGCTCATAGACGCTTACCAGCTGTAGATAAGGGTAAGGGTTTACAATTGGAACCCTACCAGGCCCCGCGAACAGCCAGAGTTAAGATTCCGGCGTCGGATAACTCTGCCTTACTCAAGAAGCATACTCTTACCATCATAGGCAAAGTCACCAATCCCTCAGTCCAGAAAGTCTGGTCTCTCATCCCTTTTTTCACTGAACATTGGAAGACAGAGGTGAAACCAGTGGGCTCGGACCTTGGCCAAGGTCTTTTCCAATTTCAGTTCGCTCAGGAGTCAGATCTCTTAGCGGTTCTGGAGCAGCGACCTTTCCACTATGCTAAATGGATGATTATCCTTGGGAGATGGCAGCCAACTACATCACCAGACTTCCCATCTTTAATACCATTCTGGATTAAGGTCCAAGGAATCCCTGTCCATTTGTGGACAGAGGCGACGATACGTACCATTGGAGAAAACATTGGAATCTATGATACAGCGGAGATTACGTCCCTTGTATTCCGAATGAAAGTCCACATCAATGGTCGGCTCCCACTCATCAAACAAACCGTAGTGGAATTCTCGGAGGAAGAAGAGGTCACGGCCACTCTAGTTTATGAAAAACTAGAGAAACATTGCACTGTCTGCGGTCGTCTGGATCACGAACTCAGAGACTGTCTGGAACTCAAAGCTCAGAAGAGAGCGGAAGCAGCACGCCAACTTGCGGAAAAAGACCCACCACCAATTCAATCCTCAATGAACCACCACACGGGGAGCGATAGGGAAACCACTAACAACAGGGTCTCCTCTAGATCTCAAAATATCCCGCCACACTACGAGAGAAGAAGAGATGTCACCCATGACAATACTTCTCATCAGACGTACAAAAGATCTCGGGATTTCCTGAAAGATAGACTAAGTGGTGGTTACCACAGAGAACCTCCAGCCTACAAAAGATCCCGCTATGAAGCACCTAGGGACAGAGGAGAGACTCTCCTCTCTAGAGGTAAAGCAAATAAAAGGCAGATGGAGTATAGAGAAATAATCAGGGGCAACTCCCCAAAATCCCCCCCCCCCATTAAAGGAAATTTATACTCTAAGGAGCAGAAGGAGGCCAGTCCAAGAACAGAGAGGAAACAACAAACTATGGGAGAAACTCAAAGACGGGAAAGATCAAGCTCTTCAAGGAGTGTAAATGAGACTCCTGCTAGGGGGGTTCCCCTTCAGGAGGGATCACCTCAGTTACTGCAACAAATCCCTCACGAAGCCCTTGAGGGAGCTATGGAAGAAGTTAGAGATGTCATGACAAAGTACACCAATTGTGTTGATCCTACCGAAAGAGCGGCGCGTCAAGAGAGATTTAGACTAGCAGAAGAAGAAGGGGAGGTTGAGGAAGCAGGTACAATTATGCTCCTGGCGGAGTTAGCTAGCCATGAGATGACCCCTTTAGAGGAACCAACAACTGTAAGCCCCCGGGTTCCGGCTCTCCAACGGCTCGGGCCCTCGATAGAGACTGCTCCACCTGAGATGGCAGAACCGATCTTAAAACGCAAACCTGGTCGACCACCAGGGCCAAGAAGAATTCAGAGTAGTCCAAAAACGCTCCAGGGCTCCTGCTCAAAGAAGAAGAAGACCCAACAGACCAAACCGCCTTTGGCTAGAAGAAAGCTGAGTACAGCTCGTGGCAGCGGTGGTACTGGGGCAGTGGGTAAAGCTTCTCGCAGGGATGAACCGCAAAGATCAGGAACGCGAAGCTCAGATAACCAACCCCTCTGCAATCTCATTCCACCAGCCCGCAAGAGGAAGACGGATTTTCACAATCCGTCAACTCTCGGTCCTTAAAAATTGTAAGTTGGAACGTTCGAGGGTTAGGGAATCCCTCGACGGTCCAACATCTGAAGGATATCAAGCGTGATATTGATTCGTATATCCTCTTTCTCTCTGAAACAAAAAATCCCAACGAGTTTGTAATGAAGAAACTTGAGCAGCTAGGCTTTGATTTTTTTGAGATCGTTTCCCCAATGGGGCATGGTGCGGGAGGTTTAGCTTTACTCTGGAAGGAAAGAGTTAAAGTGGAAGTCATTGAAGCAAATGCTAACCTGATCGATACGGTAGTGGAATATGAGGGCAAGAGCTTCTTCTCCTCGTTTGTGTATGCTGACACAGACTATATTAAGCGCCGCGAGTTGTGGACTTATTTGATATCAGTATCAGATGCTAGAGATGCCCCCTGGTTCATTACAGGAGATTTCAATGACATTTTAAATGAAACTGAGAAAGAGGGGGGACTACAAAGACCTGAAAGCTCCTACAATGATCTTCGAACCTTTTACTCAGAAGGAGACCTATATGATCTTTAGTACTCGGGGGATCCTCTCTCTTGGCGAGGGCAGCGAGGTGATTATTTGGTCCGATGTAGGCTTGATAGAGCTGCTGCCAACTCCAATTGGGCAGAGCGCTTCCCTACAGCCAGAAGCGTGTATCTTACATACGAAGGAAGTGATCATAAACCTATTGCCTCCATTTTCGAACCTGAGAAGAAACGGAGAAGGGGCGTCTTTCGTTTTGATCGACGACTGCGAGATAACCCTGAAGTTCAGGAACTGATCAAAACCACGTGGAGGGAAGCTCGTAATAAGTCAGTCACCCAGCGTATAGCCCTTACCCGAAGCGCAATCTCCTACTGGAGTAAGAAGCAACAACGTAACAGTAGACTTGCTATCGATAAGATGAAGGAGGCTCTGGAAGCAGCCGAAACGGACATGGCAAATGATACAGGAAAGAAGAAGAGTATTGGAAACAGAGAAGTCGCTTACTGTGGCTCCGATTGGGAGATAGAAACTCAGGCTTCTTTCATGCTATTACCAGAAATCGTAAGCGGATCAATGCCTTCTCTGTTCTCGAGGATGCATCAGGAGAGTTGGTTTACACGGAGGACAAAATCAGCAAAGCTATAGTGAATTATTTCCAGACATTATTCACTACTGGCCACGGAGACAGGAGAGAGATAGTCGAGGAAGCACTCCAGCCAATTATCTCTGATCCTGAGAATGAGCAACTGATTAGCCCCCCCACGTCATAAGAGATTAAGGATGCAGTCTTCTCGATTCACTCCGACAAAGCGCCCGGACCCGATGGGTTCTCAGCTAGTTTTTTCCATTCCAATTGGGATTCCATTGGAAAGGAAATTGTGGAGGAGATACAAGCTTTCTTTGCTACTTGTTCTCTCCCGAACAGAGTAAATGAGACCTTTATCCGATTGATACCGAAGATACAGTCTCCGAAATCAGTGGCTGACTATCGACCGATAGCCCTGTGCAATGTATACTACAAAATTATCTCTAAGTTGCTATCCAAGAGACTGCAGCCTCTGCTTCCATCTATTGTCTCAGAAAACCAGTCCGCTTTTGTTGCCGGTAGAGCCATCTCAGATAATGTCTTAATCACGCATGAGGTTTTGCACTATCTGAAGACTTCTGATGCTGAGAAGAGATGCTCAATGGCGGTCAAGACCGACATGAGCAAAGCCTATGACAGATTAGAGTGAAACTTTATTGAGCATGTTCTGCTGAGATTGGGGTTTCATCGCCGATGGGTTACTTTGATCATGGCTTGCGTGACTTCAGTTACATACGCCTTCCTCATCAACGGCTCGCCTAGAGGAAGAGTTAAACCGAGTAGGGGAATCCGGCAAGGAGACCCACTCTCACCATACATCTTCATATTGTGTAGTGAAGTTCTCTCGGGACTATGTAACAAAGCCCAAGCAAATGGTCGTCTAAAAGGAATCCGGGTTGCGCGAGGGTGTCCTCAAGTAAACCATCTACTTTTTGCGGACGATACTATGTTTTTCGTTCGAGCAACTGAGACCAGCAGTTTAGCCCTCAAGGAGATTTGGCAAAAATATAAACCAGCTTCCGGTCAGTCCATAAATGTAGCAAAATCTTCGGTAACCTACTCCAAGCTAACTCCGGATGCGCTGAAAGGAAGGGTTGCAGACATATTGCAAATTCATGGTGAGGGAGGAGTTGGCAAGTATCTCGGCCTCCCCGAGCACTTTGGGCGCAAAAAGAAAGATCTCTTCAACTCAATAGTTAGTAGAATTGAACAAAAGGCAAAGAGCTGGGCTAATCGGAAACTCTCTACCGCTGGAAAGTTAACGATGCTACAGAGTGTCCTCTCACCCATTCCTTCATACTCCATGACATGCTTTAAGCTTCCTGCATCACTGATTAGAAGAATCCAATCGGCCCTCACCCGCTTTTGGTGGGATGGACCGGATGGGAACAAGAAGATGGCTTGGGTGTCGTGGGACAAAATGAAACAAACTAAATCTCTGGGTGGACTGGGGGTGAGAGACTTTGAATGTTTTAATGATGCTTTCCTGGCCAAGCTTAGCTGGCGGCTCATCAATAACCCCTCTTGCCTGCTCAGTAGAGTTTTGTTTGGCAAATATTGTCATGAGGAAAGCTTCCTTACAGTGCAACAAGCTTCATCGGTCTCCCACGGGTGGCATGGGATCCTGGTAGGGAGAAATTTGGCGCTTAAGCATGCGGGTTGGGTGATTGGTGACGGTGCTTCAGTTGGAGTTTGGGACGATGCATGGCTGAGTCTCACCCAACAGGAGCGACCAATGGGACCAGCAAATGAAGACAGCTTATCCCTTACAGTGTCAGACCTTTTCCTGCCAAACACGCGGGAATGGGACAGCGAAGCTATTCAACGATGGATCCCCTTTGAAGAGGAGAGAATCAAGCTCATTAAACCGAGTACTACCGGGGCTCCGGATAAGCTGGTTTGGCTGAAGACAAAATCTGGCGCTTTCACTACTAAGTCAGGTTACTACGCCGCCCTGGAAGAATGTGATGATGGCCATTTTGCTAACTCAACTCTGAGTAACTGGCATAGAGATGTGTGGAGGCTACCAGTGGCGCCAAAGGTTAAGCTCTTCCTATGGAAGATCTTTCAAGGAGCTCTAGCAGTAGGAGAGAGACTGGTGGCACGCCATATAAACGTTGATCAACACTGCAAAAGATGCAATGAGATTGAATCTACGAATCATCTTCTTCTTCATTGCAGGTTTGCTAAGAAGGTTTGGGAGTTGGCTCCGCTTAGCACATGCTTTGACCTTAGAGGATTGGTAGATTTGGCAGAGTTGTGGCCCGACCTTTGTAGAGTAGTCTCACTTCCCCCAGTCGGCCTACAAGATGGGTCTTTGGTCCCATGGATTTTATGGGCGATCTGGATAGCCAGGAACAACCTGATTTTCAATAACAAGACATCAACCCCGGAAGAAACTATTACCAAGGCGGTGGTTATGGCCCGAGAATGGTTCCTGGCCCAGGAAAAGGTGACACCACGTAAGAAGGCAATACCCCTTCCTCTGAGGCTACCGGAAGGAACTACAGTAGTTGCGGTCGATGCGGCGTGGAGGGGTGACTCGAATACAGCAGGATTCGGCTGGGTTATGAAGCATACAGGTAGTAAGGTTTAGTTTGAAACTGCATCGAGATCAGTCAGATCTCCGCTTAGTGCTGAGGGCTTGGCCCTTCGAGCTGCGATTATGAAGTGTAAAGAGTTGGGAATCCAGCAGGTTATCTTCGAGTCTGACTCTACTCAACTGGTAGCAGCGCTCAAGCCGCAGTCGGCACCTCCGGAACTGTATGGAATAGTTGCGGATATCCTCCATTGTGCTGTTCCTTTCAGATTTTGTTCTTTTATTTGGATTCCTCGTAGCAGGAACAGTGAGGCCGATGTGTTGGCAAAACATGCTCTGTTTTCTGAAAACTCTGTTTTGTACCCTTTGGGGTTTTAAGTTCTAGCTAATGAAGTTTGTGTTACAAAAAAAAAAAAAGAATATTTAGTACAAATTCACAAAATCTAAAAGCAGAAAAAAAATATATTTAGTCTTAGAAAGGCCAGAAGGTATAAGAGCATGTTTATTGCACGTTTCTTAAATTGAAGTTCTTAACATAATATAAGATACGGTATCTTAGTTTTTTGGGCTTTTTGCAAAAGTGACTCAAAACTTGAAGTCAAACAGAAAACTAACATTTTCTTTTGACTCCTTTTTATTTTGAGATTTTAACCCCACACCTGCATTTTATCTACGAAAATGCCATTAACATTTTTTTTTTTTTTTTTTCGAAAATGGCTTCTTTACTGTCTCAACCTCATCTTCTTCAAGTATTTACAATATTGCCACTGCAATGAATAGTGGCAACAACCTTGTACGAACTGTTTGGAGCTTTTAATGCCCTTTAATGCACGTAAATCTCTTTACACTCTCTCTGTTTCAATTGTTATGAACTAAAAACAACATTTCTTTCACTTTCTCTCTATATTCATCCAAAAAACTCAAGCTTTTGATTCAAAATATGGGCTATGGTTGACAGAGCCATATTTCTTTCGTTTTTACTTACGGTTGCTTTCGTTTGAGGTTCTGGGTGGTTGGAGAAGACCCTGTGTGCAAACGAAGTCATCTCACCTAGTTTAAGGTACGAATTTGAATTTTTTTTCAAGATCTGTTCGCGTAGAAGACTTACTAGTAAGTCATCTGTATGTAGAAGACTTACTGATGAGTCTTCTGGTCAAACGGACGACTTAAATTAAGTCGTCCAGCTTTGTTTGTTAAAAAAAAACACTCCAGACGACTTATATATACGTCGTCTACGAGAAACGGGCTAGTTTTGCATTTGACCGAATCGTGTCAGATCTTTGACTATTTCTGGACGACTTATAATTCAGTCGTCTCTGGGAAAGTTAAAATTTAATATTTTATGAAAACTTGACGACTTACACGTAAGTCGTCCTAGGTTAGTTTTGTAATTGAAAAATAAAACTTCATAATTTAACTTTAACCAGACGACTTAATATAAAGTCGTCCCTCCAGAAGACTTAATTTAAAGTCGTCCGGGGAAAGCAAAGTCGTCCAGAATTTTTCCCAATTTTCTGGTCAAACCTTGCTTATCCCGGACGACCTTAAATTAAGTCGTTTAGCTGGACGACTTTCATCTAAGTCGTCTGGAGAAAGTTAAATTTCAAGTTTTATTTTTCAATTACAAAACTAACCTTAGGACGACTTACACGTAAGTCGTCAAGTTTTCATAAAATATTGAAATTTTAACTTTCCCAGAGACGACTGAATTATAAGTCGTCCAGAAATAGTCAAAGATCTGACACGATTCGGTCAAATGCAAAACTAGCCCGTTTCTCGTAGACGACTTATATATAAGTCGTCTGAAGTTTTTTTTTTAACAAACAAAGCCGGACGACTTAGAATTAAGTCGTCCCTTTTAATTTTCAATTGCAAAAGTGACCTCTTTAGACGACTTACCTTTAAGTCTTCTGGACGACTTAATGCTAAGTCGTCTGCGGCAATGTTTATTGAACTTCTTCATTTTCTCTATGTTTACTAATGTGTTTTATTTTGAATATTTGCAGATGATTTTTCAGTTACATGCAGTGTATGGAGAATGGTTGTTGAGAGATTTCCGTTGGGATTTTGTGGTTGATGATCTCAAAGGAGCAAGATTGTTTTTATTGAATGAAGATTCAACACATGCTGAACTTGTTGCAATGGCTCAAGAAGATTATAACCTGGACATGAGAACAGTGAGTGTGGAGATTAGCTACTCATTACCAGCAGAAATGATGATGGCTCCAGGCAGTCTTCCCATTCATGTTACAAGTGATAGACAAGTTCGAAACTTGCTGGAGATACTCAAAACCCATAGAGTATGTCTTTGTGTATCAAGCCGCAGCAAGGTCGAAACGGTTTCAGAGAAAAGGGATATTGATGAAGCTGGTGAATGGGAAAAAGATGTTGGTGATAATGATGAAGCTGGTGAATGGGAAGAAGATGTTGGTGGTGATGATGAAGATGTTGGTGATAATGAGTTTGTTGAAGATGAAAATCAAGATGGGGAGGAGGAAAATGGGGAGGAGGATGCTGATAATTCTATTGTTGGTGAAACGGATCAGAATGGTGGGGATTACAGTCTTTATGGAAAGGTTCCAGATGAGGACGAGGAAGATGATGATAATATTTGTTTTGAAGAAATCCAAAAGGCATATGCTAAGACAAATGCTATTGAAGGAGGAAAATCGAATGGTACCATCTATGTCAACCAGAGTTTTGTTAGCAAGGGTGCACTGCTTTCAGAGCTGCGGTTGGCAGCAGTGAGGGGTAAGTTTTCTTTCAGATTATACAAATCAACGAAAACTCTCGTTGTGGCAACATGTCCGGTTAGCTATTGTGGATGGAAGGTCAGAGCGAGTGTCAAACATGGGACAAACACGTTTTGGGTAACAAAGTATGTGGAAAAACATTTATGCTCAGCGGGAGACCGAATCGCTCAGCGGAGACACTGTACTCCGAAGTATGTAGGTAGTCTTTTCATTGATCGTGTTGGAATCATTGATGGGATAACTCCGCAGCATATCACTGATGCAATGAGGAACATGTTTGGCATGGCGCTTGATTACACCACTTCATACAGAGCACTGTTATATGCACAAAGATTGGTGAGAGGATCAGCAGAAGAAGGGTATTCGCGTCTGGCATCATATCTCGAGCAAATCTCCATTGCAAATCCTGATTCTATCACGGCGATAGAACTTGATTCTATGAAAAGATTTAAGTATCTATTTCTCTCTTTTGGAGCTTCTATCAAAGGTTTTAAGTATCAGAGAAGGGTCATTGTGGTGGATGGAACTCACCTAAGTGGAAAGTATGGAGGAACTATGTTAGTTGCAGCCGCACAAGATGGCAATTTTCAGATATTCCCATTGGCTTTTGGGATCGTGGATGAGGAAGATATACCTTCTTGGGAATGGTTTTTCACAAAATTGGCTAGTTGTATATCTCATGACAAGCCTCTGGTGATAGTCTCCGACCGGCACAAGGCCATTAAAAGTGCGTGTGATAAGGTGTTTCCTTGGGCAACCCGAGGAATATGTTATTATCACCTTCAAGATAACATTGTCAAAAAGTTTAAAGGGAAACATCTCATGTACTTGGTGAAAGGGGCTGCTTATGCTCACACGGTTTACGATTTTGACCGGTACATGGCTGAGATACGGAGTGCAAACCCGGAACTTGCAACGTATTTGGAGAAAGCCGACGTCAGGCTATGGTCAAGGGTTTATTGTAAGGGGAACAGGTTCAACATAAAAACAAGCAACATTGCTGAATCTATTAATTCCGCACTGAAGCGAGCAAGAGGATTTCCGATTACGTTCCTGCTGGAGTTCATAAGGCAGAAGTTAGGAAAATGGTATTGGAAAAGGAGACAAGATGCTTTGAGTCTCACAACTGAACATAGCCGGGCTGTTGAATACTTGCTTGCTGTTCGAGAAGAGATAGCGGGTATGATGACGGTCGAACCAATTGATGGATGGCATTTCTTTGTCAAAGGTGGCAAAATGGACTGTGTGGTTGATTTGGAACATGCAAAGTGTGATTGTGGTGTCTATGGAGTGGAGAAAATACCTTGCTCTCATGCTATAGCTGCTGGAATACATGCTGGTTTGCATATCTCCACACTTGTATGTCCACTGTACTCAAAGAATTATCTGTATGCAGGATACTCAGAGAATATATATCCTATCGTGTCACAACATATTGAGGAACGAGAATGCTTTCCTCCAGAACTAAAGCGTGGTCGGGGGAGACCGAAGAAATCAAGATGGCAATCTTGGTTGGAGCTATCTAGGATGAGAGGACACAAACCCAGGAAGAAACACAGGGCACGGAGATGCTCAAACTGCAAGGAAACTGGCCATACGAAACCACAATGTACACAACCAGTTGACTAGTTGTCCAGACGACCTAAATTTAAGTCGTCCCGTCTTGATTACCCGTCCAGACGACTAAATATTTAGTCGTCCAGTGTATTTTATTTTTAGACGACCTTCTACTAAGTCGTCCAGTGTATTTTATTTTATTTGTAAGTCGTCCAGTTGGAAAACCTTCCAGACGACTTATAATAAGTCGTCCAAACCTTCTAGACGACTTATTTGTAAGTCGTCCAGTTGGAAAACCTTCCAGACGACTTATAATAAGTCGTCCAAACCTTCTAGACGACTTATTTGTAAGTCGTCCAGTTGGAAAACCTTCCAGACGACTTATTTGTAAGTCGTCCAGTTGGAAAACCTTCCAGACGACTTATTTCTTCCAGACAACTTATATCATGTTCAAATACAAAAATCATGTTAAAAAATCATGTTCAAATACAAAAATCATGTTAAAAAATCATGTTCAAATACAAAAATCATGTTAAAAAATCATGTTCAAATACAAAAATCATGTTAAAAAATCATGTTCAAATACAAATCTAATCATACATGCCCACGAACTTATCACCATCCACATTTTCTTTCAGATGCTGATCAACAAGCTCCTTCCATATATCCACCGCCATATTATCCCTCATTTTCTTCGCGTTGCACCTAGCAAAGTCTTTAGGGTCAAAGGAGCCCCCGAGCGCATGACATTCAATGTACTTTACAGTGTACACGCCACAATCACCATTGTTGGCCGTGGGTACACCTTTCAGCGGTCTCTCATATGTGTATGGCTCCAACCCGTATTTGACCCGCATTTCGTCGGTGGCTGCGCACTCAACAAGCAGATAAGGGACCATCTGGAGAAAAGGCTCCATTATCGCATCCCATGCGTCTGGTACACTAGATGAAGGTATGCTGTCCCAGACGACTATGTGCCTCTTAGGGATCGATATCCAAATAGCAACCCAATGCTTGTCGTCCAAGTTCACTGGCGCATAGATATCATCAATGTCCTCCCCCCACTTCTTGTTTGATTGGCAAAATGAAGGTATTGATCCGTCATAAAAATACGACGCCCCACCAGGTAGAACTCTTCCTAAACCTTTGTGATCAGGTTCCGATGTTTTGAAGAGCTGATACTGCTCTCTCCAAGACTGAGAAAAGTTGTGATCCAGGAAGCACATTCGCTCGCTCCTGAAAGCTTGTGGGTTCTCCTGATACCTCTGCCTTAGCACATTAATCCAAGCATCTATATGCTGCATATTAAATATAACAAGTTAGAAGTTACCAGACGAAGACGACTTATATTTAAGTCGTCTACGTGGTCGTCCAAGTAGACGACTTTCCAGACGATTTATCTTTAAGTCGTCTGGAAAGTAGTCTACTTGGACGACTTTGTAGACGACTTAAATCGTGTGCAGAAGACTTACGCAGTCTTCCAGCCATCCTCTGGCTGTCCGGAGGAAGTGGTACCACCTTGTTGGTGATGTACGTGGTTTGTCCTCGATCTTAGTTAAATAATGACTGCAAACAAAAAAGCAATCAGTTTTGGACGACTAAATCAAGCTATTATGGGTAAAGCAATCACTTACGGATCAGTTTTCAACCAATCAGCGAGTTCCTTCAACTTTTCTTTGTTTACTGGCGGAAATGGATTATAGGCTGCCACTTTATCTTTTTTTTTCTCTGCCATATAAGGAGATCTCACAGTAGGAGCAGGTTTCTTCGCTCGTTTACTCTTTGCACGCTTGTCCAATACAACCAGGCTCGGTTGTGAAACTGGATCGCTTGGCTCGGTGGAAGCGAGGCTCGGTTGTTGATCTGTGGAAGCGAGGCTCGGTTGGTGATCGGTGGAAGTGACAGCAACAATCTCTTTGGAGGTGACACCATCTGCTTTATTTACCGAGTTCGCCTCGGTTGCTGTATCCTCCGGCAACCATCTCTGCAATAAAAGTTGCACACAAGTTAACCCTGGACGACTTAAATAAAAGTTGTCTGGACGACTAGTTGACCCTGGACGACTTAAATAAAATTTGTCTGGACGACTAGTTGACCCTGGACGACTTAAAATTAAGTCTTCCGTGGTCAACTAGTCGTCCAGACAACTTACGTTTAAGTCGTCCAGGGTCAACTAGTCGTCCAGACAACTTTTACAGTCGTCTGGACAACTAGTTAACCCTGGATTTGATACTAACATATTTGATTTGAGGAGGCTGTTTCTTTTGAGGAGGAGGCTGTTTCTTTTGAAGAGGAGGAGGCTGCTGCTGTTTCTTTTGAGGAGGAGGAGGCTGCTGTTTGGTTTGATGAGGAGGAGGCTGGTTACTAACCACGGTTTCATTGGCATGAGGGGTAGCCTGTTTGTTTCTACCCCCGGTTTCTTTGGCAAGAGGGGTAGGCTGTTTATCTTGAGGGGTAGCCTGATTGGTTAGAGGTGGAGGGGTAGCCTGATTGGTGACACCAACCTTCTTCTCCACAGCTTCCAATCTATCAGACAACTTCCTAAACTCCCTCATGCACTTATTAAACCCTTTTTTCATAGCCTCAGCTACGCCCTTGAACATAATTTCCAACTCCTCTCTGGTCACCCCTCTAGCCTCTTCTCTAGCCTCTTCTCTAGCCTCTTCAGGAGCCTCTTTACGAGCTTTCTTCCGAGGTCTTGGATTGTCTTCCTCCTCCTCCTCCTCCTCCAACACAACCATCTCTTTGGCCTTCTTCGATGGAGTCACAACCTTAGGTTTTGTATTGACCTTAGTACCAGTGACTTCCCAGCAATCCATGGTCCACTTCCACGGTCTCCGCTCATACATGACTTTAATGATGTTCTCCGCGGGCAGGTCCTCAACCTCAGAGTCCCATTTTGGCCACATTTCACTAATGTCCTTCTCAACAAAGTTGATCACGCGGGTCTGCAGTAAATAGAAGAATCGAGTTAGATATTTGAAAAAAAATACTAAATAGACGACTTAATTATAAGTCGTCTACTAAGTCGTCCAGCTGGAAGACCTTCCAGACGACTTATAATAAGTCGTCTAATAAGTCGTCCAGATGGAAGACTTTCCAGACGACTTAATTAAGTCGTCCGATAAGTCGTCCAGCTGGGAAGACTTTCCAGACGCCTTATTATAAGTCGTCTAATAAGTCGTCCAGATGGAAGACCTTCCAGACGACTTATAATAAGTCGTCCAGATGGAAGACTTTCCAGACGACTTAATTAAGTCGTCCGATAAGTCGTCCAGCTGGGAAGACTTTCCAGACGCCTTATTATAAGTCGTCTAATAAGTCGTCCAGATGGAAGACTTTCCAGACGACTTAATTAAGTCGTCCGATAAGTCGTCCAGCTGGGAAGACTTTCCAGACGACTTATTATAAGTCGTCCGATAAGTCGTCAAGCTGGACGACCTTCCAGACGACTTATAATAAGTCGTCTGCGCAGTCTTTTGGATTGAAGTAAATACCTGACTCAAGATAGCAGCTTTCATTGATCTGCGGCCTCTGCTGCCCTCGTAAGCCAGTATCGGTGGAGACGGACTGTCTGCTCTGGGACCACCAATACTAGCACCCAATTCCGGCATAGCTGTGTACGTCCAGACTTGAAGAACTTGTATAAACCCATCCACGGTGTAACAGCCAGCAATTTCTTTGTTCCACAAAGAGTCCATCAGCACCTTAAACGCGACTCTCCCCCATGGATAATTCTCAAACCGTTCTAAATCCATCACTAGCCTTGCCAGAGTAGATCGTGTAGCGGTTGAAAACTTTCTCCCTTCAATGAATCCAGTGAAGATGGAGAGGTACGCGAGCCGCTTGCGATCTTCCCTGGACCAATCCCCGCATCTCTTCAGTGCTGCTATTATCTGATCAGTAGTTGGCCCAGCTTCCAGATGAACTCCCAGCATCCCCCAGAAAGAAACCATCTCTGGGGTAACGTCACATTTTGGTGTCTCAAGGTCCTCGATGTACTCGCAGTTTAGACCAGTGAGGTTTTCAAACTCTAACAGTGAAAACCTCAAAGGTTCTGGACCAACGAGAGACCACATCTCATACTTCTTCTTAATGTCCAGCTTGAAACTGAGCATGTAGTGAACCAGCCTTGAAGCCCAACCAAATCCCTGCTTCTTGAACTTGATGAAAACTCCCAAACTCGACTCCTTGAGCTCTTCAAATTCGTCATCAGTAAGAGCTTTCCTAAGAGCAGTATGCAACTTGCTGTTATCCGTATGATACGAAATGCTATTGTGGGCTTCTGGCTCTTCCCCTGATGTGTATAACCTACGGGGGAGTTCTGGAATATCCATCCTTTTTGTCTGCAAAATAATCAAAGACAACAATATAAGTCCAGACGACTTAGTAGACGACTTAAATTTAAGTCGTCTGGAAAGTCGTCTGGAAAGTCTTCCAAATGGACGACTTATATTTAAGTCATCTACTAAGTCGTCCACTTGGAAGACTTTCCAGACGACTTAAATTACTTACAAGTCTTCCAGTCGCAGAAGGAGTTGGAGTACTCGTCATTGCGGTTATAGATCTGAAAAAATAAACGTTAAACGGTGAGAATGAGTAAATTGATAAAGACAACGTTTTATGTTCATCTTTTCCTCGAGATTGATGACTTAGCGGCGTTAGGGTTTACAGAGAAACGGCGCTAAGGTTTACAGAGAAGAAGCGGCGGCGCTAGGGTTTAGAAGAAGCGGCGGCGCTAGTGTTTAGAGGAAGCGGCGGTGAGAACGTTGGTGACCACGGTGGCGAGGGCGACGGTTTGTTCGGAAATAGTGGAAGCGGCGGCGCTAGGGTTTAGAGGAATCGGCGGCGCTAGGGTTTAGAGGAATCGGCGGCGCTAGGGTTAGAAGAAGCTGCGGCGACAACGGTGAGAATGAAGTGAGATAGATAGCTGACGTTGAGAACGATGGTTTGTTCGGAAATCGTGGGAATTCGAAATCGCCTTTGAGAGAGAACTGTTAGGGTTTCTGAATTTCGTGAAAAATGAAACAAAAAAAAAAAAAATCACCTTATATATTGGGTAAATAATCCGGTTAGCTTTAAAAGTACATTGGTAAACTTTAAGGTTTGGTCCGGTTTAGACGACTTATTCTGGCTGATAATGTACAACAGACGACTTAATATTTAGTCGTCTGTTTTCAGACGACAAAATATTAAGTCGTCCTAGACCCTAAAATGAACCCCTAAACTAAAATGACTAGATTAACTAACTAACCACGTTATAAAATCAAATTATACTTAAATAGTGTTTACTATACATAGAAATGAACACGCATAAGTAATTTTAAAAATTTTCAAAAACGGTTTTAATGCTTTCCAAAATCTAACCCTAAGAACACATACAATACTACAACATATGTTGATGAAACATAAACTAAAGAATATCATGACTCACTACTTTCACTCATCTATGCTGAAAACAATTGAAATTTGTTATATCTTAATTTATACCTCCTAAGACATATGTTAATTACATAATTCCCATTTTTCACTTATCAAAATATTTTTTACAAAATTTTTAAATTATGTTTAAGACTAACTGTCCAGACGACTTTCAGTTAAGTCGTCTGGACGACTTATTTTCAAGTCGTCTAAACAGACGACTTGCGAGGGGTAGAAACGTAAAAAAAAATCCGTTTTTTTGTTTGGTCACAAGGGGATAGTTGTAATTTCAATAGCCTTTTAGGTTACTTTTGCCTTTGACCCAAGTTGGGGTATTGTTTTGGGTTTGACTCCAAGTTTTGAGTCACACTTGGCAATTCTCTCTAGTTTTTTTGGTTAAAATTTTAGTTTTTTTGGTTAAAAACTAAGAAATTGTAGCTGTAACTAAGAGCCCCAACCTAACAAACCTGAAATGTTATAAGCCCAAATTCACAAAATAGAGAATAGGGTTTTATGAAGAATATAAAGTTTGTGGGATCATTCATCCCCATCCTTTACGTCTTCTCGTGTAATCTCTGTCTTTCTCAAAATTCGATAACAAGGATTTGCAAATCTCTTACGTCAAGAACAGTTTTTTTCTTACCTGAATCATTCCCTTCCTGCTTATACTATCACCCATATCTCTATTTATTTCCCCTTTGGCAAGCATCTGACCATACCACGCTGTTACACCCTTTCAACAAGGTCACATAAGTATCAGCTAGCAAAGGCCCTGCAAGTTTCTCAGGACTCAGGCTCTTCTGCTAGTAAATGAGTTATGAATATCATCTCAGATGTACAATGCGCAAAGTACACTGATTTGCTTGTAGCACTCTCGTTACTTTAGTAAGCGCTACCAGCCTTCCTGGAAAAAAAAAACAAGACACGAGAAGAATCAAAAGCTGTTGCGAAGGACCCCTCAGAATCCTTGTGTTGCACGTAGAAACTTACCAGCTCCAATGGCGTACTAATCTCTTCAAACACTTTCCAAGATCACCACCCTTTGTATATGTGGATTATCTTTGTTGGGGTAATGATATGTGGAACTGGTGCAAGACCAGTTTCAATACCCTTTGACAGAGAGATAATAATAGGAACCGTGATCCTCTCTTTCCAGTAATCTTCAAACACTTTCCAAGATCACTGTGCTCTTAGAACTAATTGATGTTAAAAAAAGGTTATTAAAAGCTTCATGGCTAGAAATCCAAAACAATCACCACCACCTAAACTATATATTCAAATTCGGAATAATAAAACGGATTAGAGTGCATATATGATATAAGAAACGCATTTTAGCTTTATTTATCAGTTTATTAATACTAATTCATACTCGGATGTAAGAAGAAACATGTTTCATAAGAAAATAAGCCAACTCAGATTTTATACAACAAAATATATATACACAGTTACACACCAATTGTTTGGTTACAGATGTAATCAAGTAACAAAGCAGCTTTTTTTTTACTTCGGAGGAACAAAGTGGTGTCTCTGAAATGGGCTCCCACTACCACATGCATCGGTTGTTGCCATGAAACACTCATCATCATTAGCATCCACAGTCCACGCTGATACATCCTCTCTGCAGCCGTCGGTTCTTTTTAAACGTGAGAAAAATCAGAACCTTCCCTGTCGACTCTATATGCCAAGAATATTACATCCATTTATATATCTGTAGAGAATAATTAAAAAAAAAACAATTTCATATTTATAGTTTTGTGTCAAAAGACAATTTTCTTTTATGACAGAAGTTGAAACATACGATGTTCTGTGTGATCAAAGCTCTAGTACATCTTTGACATGCCGTACCGAACACCTCCAACTTTCCGGTGAGCAGAACCACCGGGAGCAGCCGCTGCAGCAGCCGCCGCAACTCCTATTCCTGCTGTTGCTTGCAACAGATTTGTATCGATTATGATCCGGTGATCACTCATGTTCTCCGCCTTGTGCATTCCGTTTCGAGCCATGATAAACGGGTTGTTATCTATGTTGATTGCCACGTCTGGTTGTGCGTATCTGTTGTATTGAGATATCTGCCTTGCCTGCTTCTCAGACTCCATGGTTGTTGTTGTTCTCCTCTCTTGTTGCTTCCCCATGGCGGCTGTTGATGCAGACTGTTGTTGAAAGGGGAGAGAAGTAGTAGTGCTGCGGATGAATGATCTCGGGTCGTATGCATCTCTACTGCTTCTACCGTTGTCAAAAGGCGCCACCGGGCCCATGAATGCGCTTGGTTTGGCAGCTGCTTGAATAGAAAGAGAGATGGTTGCTGTTTATAGAGTTTGGTTTTGGTGGATTTCAGGATGAGTGATGATGATAAGTACCTGAGAGGTTTCTTTGTTGTGCTTGTAACGTTGCATGATGATTAAGAGGAATGTTTTGAGTTGTTTCAGGGTTCAATGTGTTTGTGTTGTTCATAAGTTTTGGTTGTCCTCCTCTTGCAACTGCCGTTGAGTGTATAACTGTTGATCTGAAAGCATACAAACAAAGTGTCAGAACTCAGAAAAAATGTATTATTTCTTCCACTTAAACAATTTGGAATTTCAATTTTACCAAATTTACAATAATCATTTTAATAAATACATTAAGTTTGCGATGAAAAGATTAAATTAACTCTCATAAATCACTTATAAATATTTAAGAATAATTTATAAAAGTTTTTAAATCCAACTTCACTCCCTAAACACTAAATCGTAAACAATAATCATTAAACTCTAACCCAAAAGTTATGGTATTTTGACCGTAAACAATAATCATTAAGCTCTAACTAAAATGTTATGGTATTTTTGATTGAGAGTATTTTTGAAAAGTGGTAGACAACTTAAGTATTTTAAGCAATTTCTCAAATATAAAATAAGGATTTACCTGGGAAGAGAGGCATGTTTCCTTTCTAGAGGTGCAACAGGGCCAGTCTTCCCACTGTTTTCTTCAAGATGTGCAAACTGTCTTCTAAATTGATCAACAGCACTGCAACAGTACAGACAAACGTTAGGGATTGGGATGTAACTAACACAATGCTTGCTCAGAGATGCAACCATAGATAATTAAGTAAGACCTTGGATAGAGAAAATTGGTTTTATCAGCACCGCTCATGTGATCTTTTAGCAGCTGAGGATGGTACTCAAGTATCTCCCTAGATATCAGCTCTCTGATATCTTCTTTAGTGACCTTCCTTCTCTCGAACTCAAACTCCATCTTCGTAATGGGCTGACACGATGGCTCCCTCTCCACTTTCGCCAGTCCTTTGAAATATGGATCCGCAAGTGCCTAATGAAAGCAAAGTATCAGAACCAAAGCATTGAGGTGATTAGTCAAATAATGTAAGCTGAAAAGTAACCTCTTCAGCGGTTGGCCGGTCTTTTGGATCAAAAGCGAGAAGCCTCTCCAACAGCTTCAAAGACAAAGGATCTGCGTTTGGAAACTTCTGAGTAAACGGAATAGGTGGCTTCTTCCTCATGCTTGTCAAGTACCTCCTTGCCTTCTCATTCCTCACCTGTATGGTCCTTGCTTTTAAGATTTTGCAGAAAACTCAATACACTTATGTCTACTAAGAAGAAGAGATCAGTACCCGGGAGATGGTGTCCAGGGAAGGTGTCCCGAGCAGATCAGTCATAAGATCAAGCTGGTGAACCACATTCTTTCCAGGGAAAAGTGGCTTTCCCATCAATACTTCGGCGAAAATGCAGCCTATACTCCAGATATCAATTGCTGGTGTATACTACAATAAAGCCAAATCCACCAAAAGTTAGCTCACAGTAACAGTTTCAAAGATGTTTATATAGAGAACGAATTGAACACCTTTGAGTAAAAAGATCCGCAAAGCTCTGGAGCTCTATACCATCTTGTAGCAACATAGTCCTGTAAAGTCAACAGAGGATTAGGTTCTGCAATGTATTGATGAGTATGTATACAAACTTAACGTACTGTCCAGAAGATTGTTGTGGGGGTGTCATTGAAAGCCACTCTCGCCAATCCAAAATCACAAATCTTGAGTTTACAGTTTGCATTAGCCAATATATTCTTTGGCTTCAGATCTCTATGGTAGACATTAGCTGCAACAATCAAAATTGCATAAGATATTATCACACATGACTAAAGTCACAGACCAAAAATATAAGACTACCTGTGTGAATGTACTTGAGTGCACGCAATAATTGGTATAGGAAAAACTGGTAATGCTCTTTGGTCAAATCATCATTGGCTTTAATAACTTGGTGAAGATCAGACTCCATGAGCTCAAACACAACGTAGATGTCTTTGAACTCTCTCCGCGAAGGGGGGAGCATAATGTGCTTGATTTCGACTATGTCCGGATGCCTCAGGAGCCTGAGGAGTTTTATCTCCCGGAGGATCCTGGCGGCGTCTGATATATGCTCGAAGATGTCGTGTATTTTCTTGATGGCGACTTTCTCGCCGGTAAGGGTGTCTATGGCTGAGCAGACGACTCCGTAGCTGCCTTTTCCGATTACTTCTTGGATTTTGAACCTGCTGGCGTCACCGTAGTCAGAAAAGAACTCCATCTCTAGATTGTTCTGTTACAGATAGCAACTTCTAAGTCAGGAAACACACTCTATATAGTTCGAGACAATTCATGAGCATTGTAGTTTTAGAAACTAGGACACATCACACATGAATTGCTACAATACTTTTAAAATCTTCTGAACTACGATGAACCAACTCATAAACTTGCAGACACTGCTTAGTGCTTAAAAGACTCAGACAACTGACAGAAGAAAATAACGAGACATAACAACGTGAACCACATGTCATAACAAGTCAGGAAACACTCAATTGTACGACACAATTCATGAAAATTGTAGTTTTAGAAACGAGGACACATACATAACACATCAATCAGTTGCTACAATACTTGCAGAACCTTCTGAACTACAATGCCATATGAGCTACAAAGACAACCACGAGGAACCAACTTGCAGACAACGCTTAAAGGACTCGGACAAGTGACAAAAAGAAAACAACCAAACCTTACAGCGTAAAGCATAGGTCATACCAAGATGAAGTTTGAGACTTTTATCATAAAAGAAAAGTACCAATGCCGTTGGTGATAAAGAGATAGAAAAAAATTCACGGACACGCAAGGATATAATCTGACGCTGAAGATTCAAAATTCAGATAATCAAAGCAGAAAGAAGCTGATGCTAATGAAAGGATCAAGCCAAATGCAAAATCCTGAAGAAAGAAATCAAAATCGCTCTACAACACAACAGGTCTTGAACTGAATTATACAACAAGATGCGTTGTTTGTTTGACACTTGTAACGTTCATCAACGCATCAAAATATCAACACATAAAACATAAATCAGAAATATCCCCCAAAACGGCAACTTTTAAGACAACAACCAAACAAACAAACAAGATTAGCCGTAACACGAACACAAATATCTAAATAAATGGGGAGACTTTGACAAGGATTAAGAGAAAAAAAAAAGTATTCACCTTTTGAACTACAATGCCATATGAGCTACAAAGATAAACCACGAATGAACCAACTTGCAGACACCGCTTAAAGACTCAGACAATTGACAGAATTAAAAAAATAATAACAATGTAATAAAGCATCTGCCGCTGACATAAAAACTTCTGAAACTACGATGCCAGGTGGTCGTTAACAAGATAAAGTTCGAGACTTTTGCCCAAAAAAAAATTCATCGCACCAAAAGAAACGACTCATAAACAGAGATTCAGAATTTCCCAAAACGGCAACTTTAAGACAACAAACAAACAAACAAACAAGATTAACCGAAACACACAAACAAATATCGAATAAAGGAAAGATCTTTACAAGGGAAAGGAAGTAAAGTCTTCACCTTTTTACGCTGAGGATCTTGCTGCATCATGATCGTATCAGATTTGATCTGAATTTAGGTGGAAAAAAAAAGAAATTGATGACGATGAGATCGAAGAGAGAAGAGAATCAGATCAGCCGCATTGGCCCCAGCAACCCTTCACCGACAGAGACAGAATCGCAGGCCAATTTCTCATTCACCTCTCTCTCTCTCGATTTCTCCAAACCCACCACGAAAGATCCGAGCTTTAACAAGCAATTGCTGAAAAGCTGAGTGCGAAGAGGCTTTGCTTTGAACGCACGTTTTCGTCGGCGGGGAGAGAATCGAGAGGGAGATCTGATCACCGACACACAAGGGCGATAGAGAAAGAAGAGAGGAGAGAGAGAGATAAGAGGATGGAATCTAGAGTTGGTTATATATAGAGAGAGTAATTATACGAGTTTTAATGGTTTGGTGAGCTGCTGCTTTTCTCCCACCAGAAAATAAAAACTCTTTTATCAATGTGTTATTAACTCATTATTATGGGTATCAATTAGCTTATTATTGACAAAAATCATTATTAGTATAGGATCTTTATTTTATCTTTTATTTCCATTCATTCATTTCGTTTTTATCAAAATGACGTATCTGGTAAATATAGTGTCAAACATGTTATTTATTTTGAACTATGCAATTTTTAGTTGCTAAACAATTTTTTTTTATTTATAAAAATTTACACATCAGTTTCTGTAATCATTTGCTCTGTTAAATATATTACGAAAATAAATTATTTACTGATTTTTTATCCCAAACTCTTTATAAACTTATATATTATGTTAATTCGATTAATTTTTTTTTTTATCCGGTTACAAATTTAGATCATTTCTCAAATTAAGCTTGTTATCTTTCCACATAGTACTATTTAGTCTGTTTTATTTAAATTGTAGGGATAATTTGCAAAATACCCTATTTAGGATTTGAAATTTGATAATTGCATTTTCTATTTTACTTTTTAAAAAATACACTTCTTTATTTATGAATTGACTTTTTTTACCCAAGATATTTCAATAATTAAGATATTAATTTGAAATTAATATATAAATTCGGAATTAATAAAAATAATAACATTAAAATTTTTTTTTTTAAGATAAATATATGTGTTGAGATAAATATGTTATTTTAGCATTTAAATTTTATAATAACAAAGAAGAATATGTGAATTATGATTTGTTTTTACTTTATCATGAAGTTTATACAGATTTTTCTTTATTTTATTTACTTCAACTTATATAAACAAGTCAAGTCATGTATATTGGAAGCTGAGCATAACTACTTTTTGGAGAACCTAATACCTCTGTCCGAGCATCTTACCTAGCTTTCCATATCTTCCAATATTTTGAATCAAGACCATAATCAACTCTGGTTTCATATTTAGACCTGAATTTCTAAAGTTTTGCAAAAGAAGCTTACTTATAACTTTGGAAGAAGCTCTCGGTCCACCAGTGTTTCTAGAAAAACATGTATGCTTGTCGATGTACTTTGTTACCCAGAAAACTCGCTTGTCAGATTAGTCTTGGCAACTCTACCCATACAGTTGCAGCTTGTATCTGCACATTTGACAACTAACAACTTCTTGTCTGACTTGCTGACAACAATTCTGAATTTGCGTTCAATCGAAAGCATCCGTTACTCCAAGACAGCTCTGATTTATTTTTGAACCATTGACCCTTTTCAATGACCTTTGCATCATGAAAGTTAGAAACTTCCACTTCTGGTTCTTGATTACTCTCCTGTATATCAACATTCTTATTCTTATTTCCATGCCCTTTTCCATCAATGGCAGTATCTTCACGACTGAAACCTTGATCATGGTTCCCTACGTTTCCATTCTTCACCGAGATGCAAAGACGCAGATGCGTAAATTTACACATTTCACACATAGAAACCAATTGTCTATCATTGTTCACAAAAACATGAGGTGTATCCTTAGGCATATCTCGAAGCATTGATTCTGGTAGTGCGTAGCTAAGTTCTAACTCATTACCCAACTTCTTTTTTTTTTGAACAACACTCATTACCCAACCTATTTATACCAAAATCTTCATGAACCATCTCAACCATCTCATCAAACTTCAAGTCTTCTTTAATGGTAAATAATTTACCTCCTGCTCTTGTATTCTCCTTGAATCTCCATGATTCTTTATTCATCTTCCAGTCTCCTAAAACTCCATACAAATGCAACATGATTTTCCTAAAAGAAAAATAAAACAGATTTATTGTCACAATAAAATAGAATCAGAATTAGAAACTGAAATATGATTCATGAATCTACAAACCTCTAAGAGGAAGAATCTGTGAAACTAAGAAAAAAGGGGAAAAGTTTCAGAAATGGCGAGGAGAAGAAGACTGAGAAGACGATACGCGTCTTGATTTCTTTTTTTTTTCAAAATAATAAAAATTGATATTATGTAGAAATATTAAAAAGATATTAGATAGATTCTGTATGATTTTTTTTAAAACAATTTTTAAACAATATATTAGAAATTAAGATTTAAAAAAAAAACAAATTTTAAGCAATATATTAGAAATATTAAGAATGGGTAATTAGGTAAATTTATATATATAAGTGTATTTTTCCAAAAATTTAAATAAGGGTGTAGTTTTCAAATTATAATCTTATTTGAGTGCATTTCTCCAAATTTTCCCTAAATTGTATCTCAAATATATAGATGACTAGTTAAACAAAACTGTAAGTTACCAAAATGGTCACGGAATCTTTGGTTGGTAAAAGATGTATAATCCGCTAGAACAAAAGAAGATTTGATAAAAGCTATAGATATATCAACAAACCGTTTGGCAAACAGAAGGTTGTGAACCATCTATTTTATTATACAAACCTCCTCCTTTCAATATCTAATTGTGAATTTTGTCACTTGTTCGAACCGTTTGTTATGCTATTTAATTGGTAAACATAATAAGCGGTTCATGCCCGAATATCTTCCACCTAATTTAATTTTATGCCACTAATCAATACTATTGTAATTAATATATATCATTGTTGTGACCAAAATGTTGAGTTATTTGTTTAAATCACATTGAATATGGAATAACATAGATTGCCATCTTAGGAAGTCATGGTCAGGAATCTACAAAATGTGAATTTGATGATTTTTTTTACTATTACGCTTTTGGGTATTTTTGTCTCTCATATCGAGCTGTTAGTCCAAGATGACCAATGTCATGCCCAAATAGGCACAATGAAATAAATAGTTGTATATTGATCTTTTAATTTAATCGCCTAGGCTAAATTATAGATTGGTTCAATTGTCAAGTGGATTAATAATGGCTAATCATCAAAAGCATCAGCTTTTTCAATAATAAATTTGAGTGAAAATAGTTATACTAATCTGAGCTGGTTTGACTTTGGATTTACTAAAGAGGATCCAAAAGAAGTAGGCACGCTAATTATTACTATTAGCTGGTTTATCACATTTTTTGACAACAAGTCTCTTTGTAAGTATACACGTATCAGAAGTGACGTAGCGTCAAATATCAACAGAGAAGTGAAGAGACACGTTCTGACACCATACTCCCTGCGTTTGTGTGCGTGTAAATAGCATGGCATGGCCCATTGGTCTTTGATTCTAGAATTTGTTTCTCTTCTAAATTACATATATAGTCATGCCACACATCGAGCAATGCATTTACAAGATTTTGTAGGCTTAATCACTACTCATAAACAAAATCATGTACGTTAAGATTACAATTCTATCTATTTCAAAGCTCTCAAAAACATGTACGAGAGACATACACGTAAACAAATGTTAGTACTTAAAGAGCAGGCATCGGACAGTTTCTTAGCAAAGCTCTTGACATTTTAATGATTAAAAAATTAAAAAAGGAAGAAAGAGACAGCATAGAGTAGAGAGACGTTTCGACATAAGGAGACTATCCAAAGAGTGGAAGAGATTCACGTGTTAGGTGTCAAGTTGTAAGTGAATGACATTTTTTTTCCTTTTTAATTTTAATTATACAATAAAATTATATGAATATTAAAATGATGAGATACTTTTTAGATAGAAACACCACTAATGATGCTCTCTTAGTACAGATCAATTGTGGAAATAAATTAATTGATTAAAGTGCCCCAGCGGTAATAAAAAAAATGCAGGAGAAATTAAAATTTTACATAACCCAAATACTGTAGTCTTTGGGCTAAGTATCCCAACATAGAATTAGAGAGCCTATTATTAAATGCACAAAGCCCATTACACTATACAAGATGTTGATAGGATATACTGTAATATGTTTTATTTTGTACTTTATTATTCACAAGATAGGAACCGTTGCGTTGTAACGGATTTTGTTTGATGTTTTAATTTAAGAAAAACTATAAAATAATAAATTATTTTGTTATAGTATTATGATTGTTTTTTTGCATATGTTGTTTGAGATTTATTTTATAACTAAAACACGTTTTCACACATAAGTTCAAACTAATATTTGTATTTTATAATCATGGTGCATAGATGAATTGTTATAAGCTTTATACTAATGATTAGAAAAAATACTATACATAAACATTTAAACTGAACACAATCCGAAATAAGAACTAAAAAATAAAAAGAAATGAAAGTTAAATACACCAATCTATTAAGTCTTAAAAATATTATATAAATTTCTTCTGTTTAGGATTTTTTTTTTAAAAGGAAAACAACTATTAAATATTCTTTTACAGTTTTGTAGGATTTTAGAAAAAGAAATTAATATTACATAATCTCTTACAATTATATTTTGTCTAGGATTTTTAAAAAATATTTTTTATCAAATAACTATTTCTAGTTAATATTAACTATTTTTAAAAGTTTCAATTTTCAAAATTCGTTTTTTCAATATCATTAATATTTTTACAATTTTTTTTGTTAATTGAATAATTTTTACTATTATGTTTATCATTAAGTTTTTGAAGTAAAAATTACTATTAAACAAATTATCTCTGGTCACGATTTAAAAACAAATAATTCTTAGTTGGTTAATATTAGAAAATAATTTTCTTTTAGAAATCTCTTTTATTTAAGATTTTAGGAAAAAAATAAGTTATTTTCACATAATGGAAATTTTTATTGACACATTTACAATCTAATTTTTTTATTGACACATATCACAATCATATCAGGTGAAATATTTGAAGTTAATTTTGGTTTATCTTTTTTAACACAAAATTATTAAAAATTAAAGTTAGTTAATTATAAGAAAAATAAGATTATTTTTATGTTTTTATTTTATTTGGACTTTCAAAAAGGAAATTAGTTATTTATTTCTTTTAGATTTTTATACAACTATTTTGTTTTTAATAGAAAATTCTGTTTAATTATTAATATATTTTGTCTTATACATACAAACACATATTTATCATATTTACATATACTCATGGACGACATTAACATCAAAATTAAAAGTTATTCCTGCATCATAAAATATATAATAAGAATAATAAAAAATTGAGTTGTATCAAGAAATTAAAAGAAAATACTCAGGTAATACTTTTGATGTAAATACTATTGTGTTTTATAATAAGTGGAAGCTTAAACCTAAATAAAGATGTGAAATATTTGTAGCTATTTTTTGTCATAATTTTTTAACATACAATTATCTATTAAAAAATAAAAGTTATTTACTTATAAGAAATTAATAAGAGTACTTTTATAATTTTATTTTAATTATGCTTTTAAAAATAATAATATTTATTTTAAAGTTAGTTTTTCTTCATGTTTTTATTAAATAATTTATTGTACTTGTAGGATTTTACAATTCGTTTTTGTTTAACATTTTTTTCTTAAAAGTTAATGTTTATCTTTTATTTTTATTTTTTTAATATTTTTTTTTTGACAGCAAACAAAACATTTACAGACTCATATTGACTCTGTAAACCAATTTGGTAACTCCGCATCCATGTGAACGACGAAAGACGGTTGTTTCCTAGCACTACGTGCTAGGCTATCCGCCCGTAGGTTCTCCGTCCGTGGTACATGAATGATGTCTGAGTTGAGAAAACTTCTTTTTAAAAGCTTAATGTCTTCCAGATAACTTTCAAATTCTGGCTATTCTTCTGGTTCCGAAACCATCTTTACCAATTGAGAACAATCTGTTGCAAACGTCACATGAAACTGTCTTAAATTCTTCATACATTTCATTGCCCAAATTAAAGCCTCTACCTCCGAATGAAGGGGTGAGAGACATGCTCTTACGTTCCTTGCCCCTAATAAACCTTCGAAACCCAGTAAAGTGCTATACCAGCCTTACCCTGAAAATAAATTTTTATCTTTCCATGATCCATCTATGAAGCACCATCGTCCTGACGTTGCTAATGTGGAAGTGGTATGTACGTGATAACCCCTCATTGGATCATTTACTACCTGTGCCTCAGCCCAGAGTGATGACTCCAATTCTGCTAATTTGAGTATTTCTCTCGGATCAATATCCAGATTGCTAAAAACTTTGTTATTCCGGTCTTTCCATATATACCATAATATCCATGCAAATTGGTGGTCATCCATCTTTGAATTAACTCTCAAAAAAGATGATCCATATTAGCAAAAAAAGAACTGATAGGAAAAATATTTAGAGGTTATCTTTTAATGTTTATCTTTCGTAATTCTCTATCTTTAGAGGTTGATTGTTTGTAGTTTTTGGATTAGTTTTTGGTTTTTGTTTTTCCAAAAACTATTTTGCAACCAATCAAGATTTTAAAAAAATAGATTCCCTAAAATGTAGTGAAACTATTTTTTGCAAATAACTGTTTTTTTAGTACAAAAACCAAAAGCCAAGTTTTCATAGTTTTTTTTCTTATACTACGGTGGGTTTCCAATTTTTTTTAAATTGTTTTTTTCTATTTATATTTTAATATAAGAAAAAGCAAAAATGATAATTACTATAAACAAAAAAGATTTAGTAAGATTCATTTTCTTACTATTGGTACTATTTATTAAAATTCGTGATATATATTCTTTTATTAATTTTTTCAAACAAGAAATAAACTTCTAATTTTTTTTTAATATCAGACCAAAAAATCATTAATCAAATTTTTGAGAAACCAAAAGGATAATAAATTTTTTAATTCCGAATTCAAAATATACTTATAATTTTATACAGTTTCCTGAACTTATAAAAATACGTTTAAATTTTATTTAGTATATTTAAATAAACTAGCTATTGATATTTTTATTTATAATATTTGATTTATAAAATATTTTAAAAATATAACTGTTTTTCTAACTTTTTAATTATGTCTTTTCATTTTAAACTGCATTAATTATGTTGTCATATATATATCAGAATTGTGGTTCATCTATCTAGCTCGTATTATTTTCTCTTATAAAATAAATTTATTTTTAAGTGGTAATATTTTGTATTATTTGTTGTTCATAGTAAGTAATATTTTACTATTAATTTTTATTTCAACTCAAACAAAAATAATCATTCAAGTTTTCTAAAAACTAAAACTAAATATTTTACTATTTTATAAAAACAAAAACCAAAAGTTAGAAACCAAAATCACCATTCATGTTTTTTCAAAAACTAAAATCTACTGCAAAATCAAAAACCAGAAACTAAAAACCAAAATCTAAAAACTAAAAACCAAAAACCAAAAACCAAAAACCAAAATCTAAAAACCATCCAAACAATCATCACCTTAGTATTTTTTGAAACAAACATTATGATGAAATATAATAATAGCAATAATAATAATAACAATAAGACTATTAAATAATATTTATAATTATTTTTTAATAAAATTGTTTTTATTATTTTAGATATATATTTTTGATTATGATATAGTTTAACATATATCACATTTTTAAATATATAACTATCATGTGTCACAATCATGTTAATTAACAATTTTGAAGAACCAAACTCAATATAATCTTTTATAATTATATTAAATAATTTTTTCTCAAATCTATTTTTTAGGATTTTGGAAAAGGAAAATTTCTAAAAACATTTATACTAAATATTTTTTAAAAATAGTTTTTTCTATTAAATAATTTTTAAAAGTAGTTTTTTTTTTTCAAAATTCGTTTTTATTATTATTATATATTTTAATCATTATATATTTAATTACATGTCACAATATTAGAAGGAAAATTATTATCAAATAATCTTTTGCAATTATCTTTTGATTATGATTTTAAAAAATGAAAATTACTATTAAATAATATAATAAGATTTTTAATAAAATTCGTTTTGGTTAATATCTTAGTATATATATTTTTAATTATGAGATAGATTAACATATGTCACAATCTTAAATATATAATTGTTATGTGTCGCGATCATGTTAATTTGCAACTTTGAGGAACCAAGTTTTATATAATAAGATTTAAAAAAATTACTATTAAATAATATATAATAAGATTTTTAATAAAATTCGTTTTTGTTAATATCTTAGTATATATATTTTTAATTATGAGATAGATTAACACATTTTACAATCTTAAATATATAATTGCTATATGTCGCGATCATGTTAATTACCAATTTTCAAGAACCAAGCTTTATATAATAAGATAAGCCTAAAACGTTTCACGAAACTAAAAACCCTTAAAGTACAACCGAACAAAAATCTGAAATTCTTACCATATAATGATGATATTATGATATTAACCTGGTTAATTTGATACTTTAGAGCATGATTAATCCGGAGTTTTTAGGATGAGGTTATTAGCGGAAGTTAAGAAACTATTTCTTAATTTTTAACTAAAAAAGCTAAGAACCGGTTCTTAAATAATGACTTTAAGAACCGGTTCTTTGCTTTTTTAGTTAAAAGTTAAAAAAAAATAGTTTCTTATTTCTTGGTAAGAACCCCAGTCTAAGAATCTCGGTTTAATCACGTAGAGAGTAAGAATATGAATTTTATTCATGCTACATGTAATATAAATATTTTGTAGATGATTGTCGGCTTTGAATGAATGTTGATGTCGTGTCAGTACATATGATGACCACATGAGTTAAAACTTAAAAGACCAATTTGAATATTTGTTTAGAAAATCAAAAACATTGGACCACAATTTATTTTCGTGTAATAAATATTCTCCTTTTTGTGTAATAAATATTCAACATATCAATATTTCTTGAAATGAAAATTTAGAGGTTTAATAAACAAAGTAAATGTCAAGTAACTGGTTTATGTTCGTGTCAACGGTTGCCCACTTGGCGTGACGACGAACTTTTAAGTATAGACTCTAATTAAGTAATTAGTAGTCTTAATTATTGTCATTAACTTCACAAATACCCTGTTTTGGTCTCTCTCTCTGCTTCATTCTGAGAAAAAATAAAAATTAAAAAAAAATTAAAAAAAAATTCGGTTTCTTTCTCGGTCGTTTGTGTAATTTTCCCGGCAACGGAAGGAGGAGGAGGAAGAGTGTAAGCAATAAACTCCCCTTCTTCTACGAAACAGAAACATACCCTCTCTCTCTCTCTTCTTTGCTTCTCCGATTCTCCTCCTGTTTACTTTGATCGTCTTCTTCTCCAAAGCTTTCTTATTTTTTTGTTTGTTTGTTCATGGTTTCCTCCATCGCAGGTACTACTTCAACTTCTTTCTCTTATTCCACAATCGGTTGGTTGTGATTGCTCTGTTTTTTTTTTTTTTTGCTATATGTAGTTTGATTGTGATTGTTCTGTTTTTTTTTTCTCTTACTGATGATGATCTTAGACAGAACAACAACTTGATTCTCATCTAGTCCTTGAGTTTGAAAAGTTCCAAGCTTTCTGGGTTGTTACGAGCTTTTTGAATTTTGAGTTTATTACACAGATGATTCCTGTCTAATAATGTTTTGTCTCTAAAAATTTCTAAATTGTTGTTCATCGAGTTGACCAACCGAGAAGTCATATGGTCGCCTCCTTGAATTATCTTTCCTGTTTGTAATATTCCATCTGACTGTTTTTTTTTTTTTAGCTTTTGTTTATGTCTGAATGAGGAAACACCAGTATCTTGCGTTTATTGAGAGCTAATGATCCTCCCTAGCAAGTAGCTTTTATGATGCAAATATCATAACTCAATAAACAGTTATTATTATTGTTTTTTTTTTTTGCAGTTGGTGGTGACTCCAAAAAGATGGAGGCAGAACCAAAGGATTCACTCTCTGCTGCTGGTACCAAAACATGCTTTCTAGTTTCTACCGTTATTTCAGCTGTCTATTACATTTTTTATTTATACATCTGATCTTTTGGCTATGCTAGATTTAGACATGCCATCTTTGGAGCTTAGATCAACTGAAACTTTTAATAGAGGCAGTGCAAGTGATCTGAGCATGTTCTCAAGCTCATTGCCCACACTTCTTCATGAAAACCGTATGTCCTCTCTTCTGTTAGTGATCAGTTTTTAAACTTATTAACTTACTTGAATACACTTGCTAATATATTTCTCTTTTTCTTTTGAGAAACTTGCAGTGAACATGACTGATTCAGATAGCTGGCTCTCACTTGATGATAAACTTGGCGTAGGAAACTCAGAGAATGATTCTTTGGAAGAAGATGTTGAACCTGATTCTTTAGAAACCTTGCTTCCCGAGGATGAAAATGAGCTCCTTCCCGGCCTCATTGATGAGCTTAATTTCAACGGGCTGCCTGATGAACTCGAAGAGTGTGATGTTTTCTGTACTGGAGGGGGTATGGAACTGGATGTTGAATCCCAAGAGAATCATGCTGTTGATAGCGGTGCTGCAAATTCATTTGTTCCTCGTAAACGCCCCAATACATCTGGCAGAGTTTCAGTAGAACATCCAAACGGTGAGCATCCTTCAAGAACACTATTTGTGAGGAACATCAACAGCAGTGTCGAGGATTCAGAGTTAACCGCTCTCTTTGAGGTATGTGAACTTGTTACTGTATCAAGTCTTGCTTTGCTCTTGGCTAATTTGATTTCTATTTGTGTCACCAGCCGTTTGGGGAGATCAGGAGCTTGTACACTGCATGCAAAAGCAGAGGTTTTGTAATGATATCCTACTATGACATCCGAGCTTCTCATGCTGCAATGCGTGCACTACAGAACACTCTCTTAAGAAAGAGGACATTAGACATTCACTTCTCCATTCCCAAAGTATGAACCGAGAAAACTATTCTGGATTTAATGTTTTTTCAGCTTTCTTTACCACTTTTGTAACCATCTGTTTACAGGAAAATCCTTCAGAGAAGGATATGAACCAAGGGACGCTTGTGATATTTAATGTGGACACAACAGTATCAAACGATGAGCTCCTTAAGCTGTTTGGTGCCCATGGTGAAATAAGAGAGGTAACTTTTTGTTTTGCTTGTGGCTTCAAATGTGCAAACCAAACCATCTACTTACTAATTCTTGACTTGTAAAAGCAGATTAGAGAAACTCCAAACAGGAGTTTCCACAGGTTCATTGAGTACTATGATGTTAGAGATGCAGAGTCAGCTCTAAAAGCACTGGACAGAAGCGAGATTGGTGGTAAATGTATAAAGCTCGAACTTAGCCGTCCTGGTGGAGCTCGTCGAGTGTGAGTTCCCTGAAACTTTATTCTCCTTGCTTCCGTTTCATTTTAAGTGTCGTTTTAACATTTAATTTTGTATATTTTCTAAATAAAAACATCGTACACGATTAACTGAATACTATTTGCATGCAGCTCGGTGCCGTCTACAAGTCAAGATTTGGACAGAAACGAAATTGCAAATTTCTTCAATCAAGTAGCTAATTCTCCACCAGGTGAAATCTCATATTGATCATTTTCTTTTAACATTTTTTTTCTTTCTCTCCACTGGTTAGTGAGTGATTGTTCAATCTGTTTAGCAGGTAACTGGCCAGTTGGTAGTCCTGTGAAGGGCTCTCCTTCTCATACCTTTCCGAGGCCACACGGTCTAGGTAATATGCCTGGATTGGCTTCGATTCTCCCTGGTCACCAGCCTTCTCGCTACCAAGGGCTATTAAACCATCCAAACCAAACTATTCTGAATAAAGGATTGTTGCACAACGTTGCCTTTGGGCAACCTCATTCGTTGCCAGAGCATATAGGAGGTGGAATTTCCAACTCCATGAGGTTTATAGCTCCACCACACTCTTCAGGATTTGGGACTTCTTCTGATAACCGTTATCGGTGGGGAAGCCCTCCTCAGCATTTCAATTATCCTGGTTACACTGGTGCTTCATCATCATCATCATCTAAGCATGGTTTTCCATTTGCTGAGAGGCAAGGTTCATTACTTGGGAAGTACCAGCATCATGTTGGCTCTGCTCCTTCAAGCAGTCATTTTAATACCCATATGAATCGCTACACAGAGACCTCCTCTCTGTTACCACTTGGATTTGGAGATATGGGAATCAACAAAAGCTATACCAATGCTCATGGACAAGCCAACGTTGGTGTGAACTTCACTGGCTCCGGCATGTCCTTGTTACCAACAATTCCTTTTGGTGGGAGTAGAGGATTACAATCAGTAAGACATGAACCTTTTGCTGAGCAAGGTAGGATCACACACTTTGAGACTCAGCTCACAGATGGTGGGCGGTATCATATTGACTTGGATAGAATTGCTACTGGAGATGATACTCGGACTACATTAATCATTAAGAACATCCCAAACAAGTAAGCCTTTTATTGATCTCAATCTAAAATATTTGCGCAATGTTTTAACCAATGTTCTAGAAATCGGTCTAAGTGGTGGCTAGGCGCCTGTCTAGACGGTCCGATTTAGACTTAAATCAGTTTAAACCGTTCTAAATCAGTTAAAATTGATCGAAATCAATTTAAATCGGTCTGAATGTTAAATCAAGCAATAATGTTAGTACAATTCAAAAATCCGTCCCCGCCTAGGCCCTAAACAATCCAGCTAGTTGTTTACAAAGGGGTTAGTTACCGCTTATCGATTTCTTGAACATTGGTTTTAACTCTCAAATGCTTTGTTTTGTAAGGTATACTTACATGATGCTGGTGGCTGAGATTGACGAGAAGCACAAGGGAGACTATGACTTTCTTTGCTTACCTATAGAATTTAAGGTATAAAAGAGTGAACTCCTGATGTTCTTGTAATCACTTGAGAACGTACTGACGATCTTACATTTCTTATTGATACAGAATAATTGCAACATGGGTTATGCTTTTGTCAACATGGTCTCTCCACTTCACATTGTTCCCTTCCAGCAGGTATTGATTTAGGAAACTGCTCTTGTCTAATATGCTGGTCGAGACTAGTAATGTTTTTATGCCTGTTTCTGCAGACCTTCAGTGGTAAAGTATGGGAAAATTTCAACAGTGGGAAAGTTGCTTCATTGGCATATGCAGAGATCCAAGGAAAGTCAGCCCTTGCTTCATACATGCAGAATCCAAGTCCTATGAAGGACGGTAAGCATCTGTTTCCACAAGTCTCTCACTACAATGATGATGGTCAAGACGCTAATGATCAGGTAGTTTATTAAATTCAGATTCTCAGTTTCCTTCCATATGCAGTTGAGTCCACTGATTTCACCTCATATCTATGGATCATACAGGAACAGCCTTTTTCAAGCATTTGGAACATAACCGCGCTTGATCCAGATTGGTCTTACACGACGGATAAGAACGTTAACTCCAAGAACATTGTAGAAGAAGAGTCTTTCTAAACCTCAACCAAAACCAGCCAGTAGCTGAGAACTCTAACCCCACCTTCAAAGGTAAGTGTACAGATCGAGCGATGATGTAGAAGAAACATATATGTACAGTATCAAGATTTGCTTCTTCCTCCACGTTATTATTATTTTAATTACTTTTATTTTGGAACCTTCTCTTTGTGACTAATGTGTATATATATATATTATCCTCTTGCGTGTACATCCTCCTGTCCATGTGAACGACATGATCAGTGTTTAGTTGAGTTTCATTACAACAAACTCGTTATAAGTCTCTCTCTCAATTACTTTCCATTACAAAACCGTTACACCTCTCTCTCTCTCTCTATGGCTTCAATGGCGGATCAGACTCTTCTTCAACCTTTCCTAGCCAAACCCGCCACCAAAGACTCAGATTCAGGTATCTTTCCACGGATCTTCTCTGTTATCATCATCGGAGCAATCTCATTGTGGGCAAACCACGAGGCATCAAAAGGCTTCTCCATAACCATCATCAACGAAGCTAAAGAAACTCCTTCAGGGAAGAGATTTTCTCTTTTCTTCGAATCTGATGATACCGCGGTGAGGCTCTTGCTCGAGACGAGCTTCTTCGTGGAGAGGTTTCTCTACGACGGTGTTCCTCGTCGTCTCCGGAAGCCTGTAAACCACGTTACCGTACGGTTCTACAGAAACAGAAGCGATAAGTTCTCGGTAACTTCTAATGCAAGTAATGGAGAGTATGTGATCAGTTTAAGTTCATCTCTAATGAAAACAAGTGAGTTTCGTAATGACGTGGAAGCAGCATTGCGACGATCTATGGTTAAGGTTTGGCTATGGGGAGACGAGTCATCAGGGGCTTCGCCGGAGCTTGTCGCCGGGTTAGTGGAGTATTTAGCCGTACGTCGTCGTTTTGATGAGTTAGGTGGGTATTATTGGAAGGATAAGGAGTCTGTGAATGTGGCTAGGTGGTTGGATTACTGTGAAAGACGTAGCGAGGGTTTCATCAGAAGGCTGAACCATGGGATGAGACTTAGGTGGGATGATCAGACGGTGGATCTCGCTTCGAGTGGTGCGTGTGGTTCACGTCAGGATGTGTTGCGTGAGCTAAAAAGATGAAGATGACAATGGATATGATGATTGAGACATGAACATGATTGGTTCTCGTGCGGTCTTGTTGGAGCACACATGGCTCCACGTGTAATTAAATTATTCAGTGTATATAATTCAACCATTTCTTTTGGTGTGGAAATGACTTATTTTCAGGATAAATAAAGGATTTATAAGTTTGGTTTGTTAATTATCAGAGTCCAGTTTTGGTGACTAGGATATCTTACAATTTTTTTTAAACGGGCCAAGGCCCTGCCCAACACAAAAAAGTTTCCTTTTTAACATTAGTTATTATTTTATTGAAATTATAAAATTGTACTATATTGATATTCTAATTGATAATTTTATCAACCTTATTATAAAAATATATATTTGATGGTTATATCTTGGCGATATTAAATTGTTTTACTAAGAAAATATACTCATGTTTTCTCTAATATTTTTATTGAAATATAATTAATAACTAACTAATCATATTTTTAAATTGGAAACTTTTAGTGTAAAAATGTCAATAAATTCTTAATTACATCACTGATTTCCAACAACACTTTCGAGATTTAGTAGAGCCTAATTTTAAATGGAAGAATAAGTTACTTTCACATTCAAACTAATCAAATTTTAATTTGAAACTGCTGTATAATCAAGTTTTAAACATCATGAATGAACTACGTCAAAACTTGGATTGTTATAAATCCATGATATGGATATGTGGATTGCCATTAACCATCAGGGAGGTTTACATCCGACCAGACTATCCGGTCCGTCTACACCCGTCTCCGGTTCGTCTCATCCGTCCAAGACTAGTCAAGATGAAGACTCATTCAACCGGAGCATTTATGAGCTTTGACCAAGTCTAGATATTTGTGGTCAATATGTAATAAATGTGTAGATACTCTCCTTTGTTGTAAACCCTTGGAACCTCCACTATATATTGATAGTGAGAGCTAATGAGAAAGACACAACTTTCAAAGCAACACTTCTCTCATATTTCTAACACGTTATCAGCACGATTGTGCTCTCCACCTAAGAAATCTCTCTCTGCCGGCGATTCCCTTTCCGGCCAGCTCCTCCGGTGCTCAGCCTTTGCTCCATCGGCGCTCAGCCTCTTCTCCACCAGGCCAGCTCTCTCTCTCAGCCGGAAAACTCCTCTCTCTCTCAAATTCCGGCCAACTCTCACGGTGGTCCTCTCAGATTCTTGTGGTGAAAAAGGTAAACAAATCAAAACCTTGAAATCTAAAGAACACCATTATATCTGAAACAAATCTAGGATCTATATGAATCCATAACTTATAAACAATCTATGGATTTAAAATATTGATCTTGTTTCTATGATCCATATGATCCATATGAAACTTGATTCTAAAAGTATCTTGAATCCATAAAACTTTAAATTCTCTAAAGGTTTATGTTTCTCTAAAAACTTATAAACTTATCAAAATACCTAAAGATCTACATGAATCTTGTTTATAAAAACTTATGAATCATAAAATTATTAGAGAAAGCTTAAACCTTTTGATTCAATCCTTTTGTTTGGCCATTTTACCAGATGTGATAAACATAAGTGTATAATCTGGCCAAAACAAAATTCCATCAATCCCTTGCTGTGCCATTTTCGGCCAGATCTCCTAAAATCAGTCAACCCACCAATAAAATCGAAATTAAAATCATTCATTGCATATCCTTGACTATTAATATTTATTTTGTAACTATCAAAGTTTTAAAAACCTTTTATGATTTTTATAAATGCATAATCGATTTTATAAATGCTTGTTTGAATTTATTAAGTGCATATCTTTGACTGAAAATTATTTCTAAAGTTTTATAAGCCATAGTCTTGATATGTCATAAGGTAGAATAAAATCTGGTTGAAATCATTTGAAATCATTTGATCATATTGTTAATTAAACCAACCATGAACAGATTTTATATCATACTGAATTTTGATCACATAGTTTGCTAGTTAAAATAAAACTTGATCTAGTTTCATCCTTGAACCTGATTCTATGAATAAATTATGAACTGATCATTTGTATGCCTGATAGTATCATTTAGTAAATCATTAGATCGAACTTGAATCATCCATGAACTGACCTTTGCATGCATCCAACTATCATATTGTTAAAACTGGACATAGGTATCACATAATTGAAACCAAACATACATGTTCGCATAGCTTTAGCAATGATGATACTAGTGCGTCTGAAGTGGTTCATGTTGTTTGCATCTAAAATGATTCACACTGTTTGCATATAGTTAGACAAAATCGGTTTCTATTTAAAATCTAGTACATTTTCTTTATTCGAAATTATAAACCAAGTTATAACCGATTTTGAAAATCTACTTTGGTTTACAAATATCTTGAACATTATAAAAGTTATTTGTCTTGTCCATGATGCATTTTAATCCATCCGTATTGATTGACAAAATTTTATCTTAATGCATATAAAATATTTTCTGAAAATAAAATGCATAATAAACCATCATTATTATAAATCATCAAACTCCTTGGCATATAAATTCAAATCCTGAATTATATTATGAATCCTTACTCCTTTATGGATATTTGATTCAGATGTCGAAAATCAACAACCTTGAATATGCTTCCCTCAATCTCTCCGGAGATAATTACCTCCAATGGGAGCTTGATACCAAAATCCTCTTAAGGTCCAGAAACCTTGGTGATACTATCACTGAAGGCACTGAGCCATCAGACGAGGATAATTACAAGGCACTTGTTGTCATTCGCCATCACCTTGCTGAAGGTCTCAAGGACCAGTATCTCACAATTGAGAATCCTCTGGAACTTTGGACAGAGTTGAAAACCAGATTTAATCATCAGAAAACTGTGATATTGCCAAAAGCCCTTTATGATTGGAGAAACCTGAGAATCCAAGACTATAAGTCTGTGGAAGAGTATAACTCGGCTTTGTTCAAAATAGTCTCAAAGTTGAAACTTTGTGGTGAGACTATTACTGATGCTGATATGTTGGAGAAAACATTCTCCACATTCCACACCAGCAATGTTGTGCTTCAGCAACAGTACCGAGAGAAGGGTTTCTCCACTTATGCTGCCTTAATCTCTTGTTTGTTGCTAGCTGAGCAAAACAATGAGTTGCTCATGATGAACAGTGAGCTAAGGCCTCCTGGTGCTAAAGCATTGCCTGAGGCACATGCGGCCGTAGAGCCAAAAGATGAGACTCCAAGAGAGTCATATTGTGGTCGCATGAGAGGCCGTGGTAGATGGCAAGGTCGTAACCGTGGGTTTCAACCACGTGGCCGTGGATTTCAACCACGAGACCATCTTGGTCGCAGCCGAGGCCGAGGCTATAGCCGAGGTCATCAAGCTAACCGTGGGTATAAGTCCGACTTCAAAACCCATGGCTCGAGCTCGACCAAATCTGCTTGCTATCGTTGTGGGATGACCAATCATTGGGCTAATAAATGCAAAACTCCCCAACACCTTGTTAAGCTCTACCAGGAGAGCATAAAGGGCAAGAACTCTGAGGCAAATTTGGTCCATTATGATAATGAGAATGATCTGGACCATGAGGATGATCAAGCCCATGGCAGAGATGGTCATGAGGATTTTGAGACTTCAGACCTCCTTACAAGTGGCTGAATATGAAGATTTCGATATCATATTGCTTTTGTCTTTGCATTTTGAATTCTTGATTTGGCTTTATGTTCTATGACTTTGGCAATTCTATTTATGAAATAAAGTTTTTCTTACTTTATATATGCCTTATACAAAGTCGAAATTATTAAGAACATAAAACAAAGCCATTAAAACATACTTTAAACCTTATGTAATATCTAAGGTGTTGACTCTTGTCTATTTTTCAGAAATGAAAGAAGACAAGAACCAGCTAGTAGTGGATAGTGGATCAAGTCACACTATATTAAAAGACAAAAGATATTTTGTTAACCTCATTTTAAAGAGTGCCAATATCAATACTATAGCAGGCACGGCCAGCCTTATTGAAGGCCATGGCCCGGCCCACTTAGTGATGCCTAAAGGCACGCATTTAGAAATTTCTAATGCATTATATTCTCCAAAATCAAAGAGAAATCTGTTAAGTTTCAAAGACATTCGCATGAATGATCTACATGTTGAAACTAGGGGCGAGGGAAAGAAAGAATTCCTCTTGATTTATGAAAATGCCCAAGGCCATAAGAAAGTCCTAGAGACTATCCCTGCTATATCAATAGGCCTCTATTGTGCCAATATAAAATCGAGTGAGGCTAACACTTCAATTCCTAATGAGTTCAGAGAAGCCTTTAAACAATGGCATGAAAGGCTTGGCCATCCTGGCAGATCCATGATGCGCAAAATAATCTCGAGCTCAACTGGCCATTCCTTGAAAGATAGGATAACTATCCCTATGAGCATTACATGTATTCCATGCTCACAAGGAAAATTAATAATAAGGCCATCACCTGGAAAGGTGAGTAAGGAAACATTAAACTTTCTGGAAAGAATACATGGTGATATATGTGGACCAATACACCCACCTTGTGGGACATTTCGATATTTTATGGTCCTCATTGACGCATCGACCAGATGGTCGCATGTTTGTCTATTATCATCTAGAAACTTAGCATTGGCAAGACTATTGGCACAGATCATAAGACTGCGAGCCCATTTTCCAGATTTTCCACTAAAGACTATACGTCTTGACAATGCAAGTGAATTCAGTTCCCAAGCTTTTAATGATTACTGTATGTCCATGGGGGTAAGTGTGGAACACTCCGTGGCACATGTACATACACAGAATGGATTGGCCGAATCCTTCATTAAAAGAATCCAGTTGATTGCTCGACCATTACTCATGAGGTCGAAGCTACCAGTATCAGCTTGGGGACATGCGGTATTACATGCTGCTGAATTAATACGCATAAGGCCATCCAGTGAACATAAATATTCTCCATCCCAATTACTCTCGGGTCATGAGCCAGACGTATCCCATATCAAAACATTTGGATGTTCTGTGTACGTCCCTATTGCACCACCACAGAGAACAAAAATGGGACCTCAAAGGAGGATGGGAATATATGTTGGTTTTGATTCTCCAACCATTATTAAATATCTTGAGCCTACTACTGGAGATTTATTTAAGGCCAGATATGCTGATTGTCATTTTGATGAATCAGAGTACCCAACATTAGGGGGAGAAAATAACAAGCTGGGAAAAGAAATTGTATGGAATCAAACATCCTTATCATGGCAAGATCCTCGGACTCAATCATGTGATTTAGAGGTCCAGAAAATAATTCATATGCAAAAGCTAGCTAATCAATTGCCTGATTCCTTTGCTGACCCGAAAAGAGTGACTAAGTCCTATATACCAGCTTGTAATGCACCAATAAGTATTGATGTCCAAGATGGACACAATCAAGTGGCTACAGAGTCTAAAGCACGTCTTAAGCGTGGTAGACCAATTGGTTCCAAAGATAAAAGACCTCGGAAACTAAAGAAAGGTGCAAAAGAAACCGAGGTCATAGATTGTCCAGACAAGGCCGAAATGGCCATGCCTAAGGTACCAACCAATGAGACTCGGGACGCCGAGCCTCATGGTACTGAAGGTGCTAATGATGAGATCTCAATTAATTATTTAATGTCTGGGACAAGATGGAACCGGAAAGATGTCGACATCAATGATATATTTGCATACCAAGTAGCCCTTGATGTTATGGACTTAGATGAGGATCATGAACCCACGTCTATACTAGAGTGCACTCAAAGATCAGATTGGCTCAAATGGAAAGAAGCCATAAACGTGGAGTTAGAATCTTTTAAGAAAAGGAATGTCTTTGGATCGATTATCCGGACACCTTATAATGTTAAACCAGTGGGATATAAGTGGGTATTTGTGAGGAAAAGAAATGAACATGGTGAAATTGTAAGATACAAAGCACGGCTTGTTGCACAAGGATTCTCACAAATACCAGGCATCGATTATGAGGAGACATACTCCCCTGTGGTGGATGCAACTACATTTCGATTTTTAATAAGTCTGGCCATCAAAGAAAATTTGGATATGCGGTTAATGGATGTTGTAACCGCATACCTTTATGGTCCACTGGATAACGAAATATATATGAGATTACCAGAGGGTGTTGAGCTCAAAGCTAATAAAGGTTCTCGAGAAGAACACTGCATAAGGCTGAACAAATCCTTATATGGACTTAAGCAAAGTGGTCGAATGTGGTATAATCGCTTAAGCGAATACCTTGCCAAAGTTGGCTATAAGAACGACCCTATCAGTCCATGTATCTTTATAAAGAAGTTTGCAAACAATGGATTTGTTATCATAGCAGTGTATGTTGATGATTTGAACATCATTGGAACCCCTGGGGAAATCGCCCAAACAGTTGAATATCTCAAGAAAGAGTTTGAAATGAAAGACCTAGGTAAAACTAAAGTCTGTTTGGGGTTACAACTTGAGTACATAAAAGGAGGAATCCTTGTGCATCAAAAGGCATATACTGAAAAAGTACTCAAGAGATTTAACATGGACCAGGCTCACCCATTGACCAGCCCAATGGTCGTGAGGTCCCTTGGAGTGGACACTGACCCATTTCGTCCTAAGGACGAGAATGAGAATGTCCTGGGTCCAGAAGTGCCTTACCTCAGTGCCATAGGAGCGTTACTGTATTTGGCTAGCCACACTAGACCAGATATATGTTTTGCCGTGAGTCTCCTAGCCCGTTTTAGTTCATGTCCGACCCAGAGGCACTGGAATGGAATTAAACATATCCTACGTTACCTTCAAGGAACTAAGGATTTGGGTCTATTTTATACCAATGAAACCAAAGATGGTTTAGTAGGCTTTGCTGATGCAGGCTACTTATCTGATCCACACCATGCTCGGTCCCAAACCGGATATGTGTTCACTCATGGTGGTACTGCAATATCATGGCGTTCCATGAAACAAACTATAGCAGCCACATCATCAAATCACTCAGAAATCTTAGCCATGCATGAGGCAAGTCGTGAGTGTGTATGGTTGAGGTCTATGACTCAACACATCCGATCAGATAGTGGAATGGTCGAGGACAATGGTCCGACCATCATATATGAGGATAATGCAGCCTGCATTGCTCAACTCAAAGATGGGTATATCAAAGGTGACCGAACCAAACATATACTACCCAAGTTCTTCTTCACACATGAGTTGCAGAAAGCCAAGGAGGTCAGCGTCACTCAAATCCGGTCAAGTGAGAACTCAGCCGACCTCTTCACCAAGTCACTTCCCACCAGCACATTCAGGAAGCTTACGCAGCAGATTGGCATGCGAAGACTCAAGGACCTTCAGTGATGTCCAAATCAGGGGGAGTAATGTGTGTTGTACTCTTTTTCCTGTCCTTGGTTTCCCTTTTTACCACATTGGGTTTTGGGTTTTCCGGGAGAGGTTTTAATGAGGCAACGTTAGCACATTACAAGCCCGATATGGTTATGGCATCCAAGGGGGAGTGTTATAAATCCATGATATGGATATGTGGATTGCCATTAACCATCAGGGAGGTTTACATCCGACCAGACTATCCGGTCCGTCTACACCCGTCTCCGGTTCGTCTCATCCGTCCAAGACTAGTCAAGATGAAGACTCATTCAACCGGAGCATTTATGAGCTTTGACCAAGTCTAGATATTTGTGGTCAATATGTAATAAATGTGTAGATACTCTTCTTTGTTGTAAACCCTTGGAACCTCCACTATATATTGATAGTGAGAGCTAATGAGAAAGACACAACTTTCAAAGCAACACTTCTCTCATATTTCTAACATGGATTGTATTTTCTTTGTTACTTAATAAGTTACCCGAATTCTTCGCTTCATATATTCTTTCTACACCAATTTATAAGTTACAATCTATTCTCTAGTCAACTTTCTTTCTTTTTCAAATATACCAACAAAATAAAATAACTTTTTCTCCCTAAATGCCTTCTAAGAGCAAGTGCATTAATGAACCCTGGGGTTCATAATTTGAATTTTTTTTATTTTTTTATTTTATTTTTTGTTTGATTTTTTTTTTTTAAAAATAAAAATAAACTGACCAATAGCGGACTGTCACGTGGCGAGGGGCCCGCTAAACAGTAACAACCCGGATTTATGCCGAAAGAGCGTGGCGAGACGAAGTCTTCGTTATTGTTTATTATAATAATTTTTTTTTTTCGATTTGCGTGTGAACCTCTCCTAAGACTCTTCCATGCGGTTGGTCTGACAAGTTTTACTGTATCCTATTGAAACACTAATGAAAGTTTTTACTTATAAATATAAGTGATAAAAACGAAGCAACAAACAAAAATAATGAAATTATATGAAAATAAAGGTTTTAGTGATTTTTTTTTTTTAATTTGGTAAGTCAAGTTGCGTATTACCTGGATACATTGGACCAACAAAAATAAGATATTTTGGAAAAAAAAGCCCTTAAACCCTTTTCTGGTGTGCATCAGATTCTCCGTATCAAAAAGACATTCGGACTCTTCTTCTTCTCAATGTCTGAGAACGCAGCCAACAACAACAACATCTTCATGGAGAAGAACCAGATTTGTAAGGAAGCCATCGTGTCTGAACTACAGAAGAAGAAAGTTCATCTCTTTTACTGCTTAGAGTGTGAAGAACTCGCTCGCAACATCGCCGCCGAATCTGACCACATCACTCTCCAATCCATCAACTGGAGGTAAAAGTCTCCCTCTTTCCCCCCATTCAATAAAGTTCATAGCTTTGTGGTTAAGTAAAAATCATAACTTTATGTGAAAATTTGATTCACTCTGCCAAAAAAATCATAACTTTATGTGAAACTTTGAATCACTCTGCCCAAAAAATCATAACTTTATTGTGTGTAAAGGCTCTATGTATTCAAAGCCCTCATCCTTGGGGTTGAGTTTGTTCATTGGTTTTATGTTTTTGTTTCAGGAGCTTTGCTGATGGATTCCCAAATCTGTTTATCAACAACGCACACCAAATCAGAGGCCAACACGTGGCCTTCCTTGCCTCCTTCAGCTCTCCTGCGGTTATCTTCGAGCAGATCTCTGTCATTTACTTGCTCCCTCGCCTGTTCGTTGCTTCCTTCACCTTGGTGCTGCCTTTCTTCCCCACCGGCTCCTTTGAGAGGATGGAGGAGGAAGGAGACGTGGCTACTGCTTTCACCATGGCTAGGATTGTCTCCAACATCCCCATTTCGCGTGGTGGTCCGACTAGTGTAGTCATCTATGACATTCACGCTCTACAGGTATATGGTTTTAGCCTGTTAGTGACTGATAGTAGTTTTCTGGTGACGTGTGTAATAATGTTTCTTGTGTGTGTTTTGCAGGAAAGGTTTTACTTTGCTGATCAGGTTCTTCCTTTGTTTGAGACTGGGATCCCTTTGCTGACGAAGCGTCTTCAGCAGATTCCTGAGACTGAGAAAGTTAGTTTCATTAGCTGGAGATGATAAATAATGAAAGTTAGAAAAGTTTTGATTTTGGTTCCTTTTTTTTTGTTTGCAGGTCATAGTTGCGTTTCCGGATGATGGAGCTTGGAAGCGTTTCCACAAGCTGTTGGATCAGTACCCCACGGTTTGTATGCTCTGATGTTTTTTTATCAATCTTGAACCTTTGATAGTGAGTGAGACTCAATGTTGAATCAATGATTCAGGTGGTGTGCACAAAGGTTCGTGAAGGCGATAAGAGAATAGTTAGGCTGAAGGAAGGTAACCCTGCTGGTTGCCACGTTGTTATTGTGGATGATCTTGTGCAGTCTGGTGGTACACTCATCGAGTGCCAGGTATCGTCTTGAACTACCATCTCCCTGCATTTTTGCATCTAACTATCACAATCTTCAAACTCATTTAAAACTTTCTACACAGAAAGTATTGGCAGCTCATGGAGCAGCGAAGGTGAGTGCTTATGTAACTCATGGTGTCTTCCCTAATAGCTCATGGGAGCGTTTCACTCACAAGAACAATGGTAACTACTGACTTTGTCAATTGTTCATCTCTCTCTTCTTCTATCCTTAAAATTGAGTCTTATTATACTGTTTTTTTTTGTCTCTTAATCAGGAGTAGAAGAAGCGTTTGCTTACTTCTGGATCACAGATTCTTGTCCACAGACGGTTAAGTCCATAGGAAACAAAGCTCCTTTCGAAGTCTTGAGCCTCGCGGGATCCATTGCTGATGCTCTACAGATTTGAAGTAATAGAGATAAAAAGCCTGCTCGCTGCTTGTCTTGTTGTTTTGTTGTACTATTAAGAGATGATCAGTTTATGAAATAATTATATATCACTTTGTTTAGAGACTTATTGAACCTCGTACACTTTTCTTGACTTCTTGTTGATCAATCAAAAAATTTAGAGGCCTGCGGGTTCGACCCAACTTAAATTTTATTGAATTAACAAAAAAATAAAGTTATTATTGGGTTCATCCTCTAAGAGATTCACCCAAGTAATAGAATTTCATTATTTCAAATTCGATATCTTTTAAAAAGAAAATTATTTGAAAAAAAAAGAAAATATTGTTAAATTATATTATGTTTTAAATTTTTTTTAAAAAATAGTAGTTACAAAAAAAAAAAAAACTTTTTAACGTCGTCAGCAAAATAGTAAACCCTAAATTCTAAACTTTAAACCCTAAATCCTAAATCCTAAACCTTTGGATAAATCATAAACTCTAAATCAAAAACACTAAACACTAAAACCCTAAACTCTAAACTTTTGAGTGTTTTAGGGTTTTTGATCTAGAGTTTATGATTTATCCAAGGGTTATAACCCCTACGAAAAAATTGAGTTTTACGTTAAACGCACTATATACTGAAGCTTATACTTTTTAATGTTGTTTTATAATTTCTAACCACATTATACATTTGTATTAATGTATGTTAAACTTTCTTTCATGGTATATGAGAATCGTTATAATTTTTTTATCAATTAATTTAGTAAAACTTTATAATACTCCCTAAATCGGTAGAATAACCACTATAAAATCGCTAATTTCTTGAAAAACGGAGACGAAGAAGGCTCCAAACCTATTTGAACATTATTATATGTTAGTTCAGGATGCAACTATGCATTAAAACAATATTATCATATTTTTCGATTTTTTTTCAAAATCTATGTGTTAACACATACGAAAAATATTAAGTTTTTGATAAATGCTATATATACCGAAATCTATAATCTTTAGTGTTGTTTTAAAATTTCTAACCACATTCTACATTTGTATTAATGTTTGCTAAACTATATTTCATGGTACATGAGCATCGTTCAATTTTTTTTAGAAATTAATTTAGTAAAACTTCTTATTCTCCCTAAATTAGTGGACTAACCATTATAAAATCTCTTTCACCATCATCATATATTAGTACAATAGGCAACTATGCATTTAAGCAATATTGTTATATTTTTTGAAGTTTTCCCAAAATCTATGTGTTAACCCCCTACGAAAATATTGAGTCTTACGTTAAAAGGTCTATATACTGAAGCTTATACTTTTTAGTGTTGTTTTCTAATTTCTAACCACATTCTACATTTGTATTAATGTATGTTAAACTGTCTTTATTGGTATATGAGAATCATTATAATTTTTTTATTAATTAATTTAGTAAGACTTTATAATACTCCCTAAATCGATGAAATAACCACTATAAAATCGCTAATTTCTTGCAAAACGGAGACAAAAAAGGCTCCAAACCTATTTGAACATTATCATATGTTAGTTCAGGATGCAACTATGCATTAAAACAATATTTTCATATTTTTCGATTTTTTTTCAAAATCTATGTGTTAACCCCCTACGAAAAATATTGAATTTTTGGTAAATGCTATATATACTGAAACCTATAATCTTTAGTGTTGTTTTAAAATTTCTAACCACATTCTACATTTGTATTAATGTATGCTAAATTCTATTTCATGGTACATGAGCATCGTTCAATTTTTTCTTAGAAATTAATTTAGTAAAACTTCTTATACTTCCTAAATTAGTGCACTAACCATTATACAATCGCTATTCTTTAGAGAAATGAAGACAACAAAGGTTCCAAAACCTCTTGGACCATCATTATATATTAATACAGGAGGCAACTATACATTTAAGCAATATTGTTATATTTTTTGAATTTTACTCAAAATCTATGTGTTAACCCCTTACGAAAATATTGAGTTTTACGTTAAACGGTCTATATACTGAAGCTTATACTTTTTAGTGGTGTTTTCTAATTTCTAAGCACATTCTACATTTGTATTAATGTATGTTAAACTCTATTTCTTGGTATATGAGAATCGTTATAATTTTTTTATTAATTAATTTAGAAAGACTTTATAATATTCCCTAAATCAGTGGAATAACCACTATAAAATCGCTAATTTCTTGAAAAACATAGACAAAGAAGGCTCCAAACCTATTTGAACATTATCATATGTTAGTTCAGGATGCAAATATACATTAAAACAATATTGTCATATTTTTCGATTTTTTTTTCAAAATCTATGTGTTAACCTCTACGAAAAATATTGAGTTTTTGGTAAATGCTATATATACTGAAACCTATAATATTTAGTGTTTTTTTTTAAATTTCTAACCACATTCTACATTTGTATTAATGTATGCTAAACTATATTTCATGGTACATGAGCATCGTTCAATATTTTTTAGAAATTAATTTAGTAAAACTTCTTATACTCCCTAAATTAGTGCACTAACCACTTTAAAATCGCTAATTTCTTGAAAAACGGAGACAAAAAAGGTTCCAAACCTATTTGAACATCATCATATGTTAGAACAGGATGCAACTATGCATTAAAACAATATTGTCATATTTTTCGAAATTTTCTCAAAATCTTTGTGTTAACTCCTACGAAAAATATTGAGTTCTTGGTAAATGCTATATATACTGAAAACCTATAATCTTTAGAGTTGTTTTAAAATTTCTAACCACATTCTACTTTTGTATTAATGTATGCTAAACTCTATTTCATGGTACATGAGCATCGTTCAATTTGTTTTAGAAATTAAATTAGTAAAACTTCTTATACTCCCTAAATTAGTGGACTAACCAATATAAAATCGCTATTCTCTAGAGAAATGGAGACAACAAAGGTTCCAAACCTCTTTGACCATCATAATATATTAGTACATGAGGCAACTATGCATTAAAGCAATATTGTTATATTTTTTGAATTTTTCTCAAAATCTATGTGTTAACCCCTACGAAAATATTGAGTTTTACGTTAAACGCTCTATATACTGAAGCTTATACTTTTTAGTGTTGTTTTATAATTGTAACCACATTCTACACTTGTACTAATGTATGTTATTCTCTCTTTCATGGTATATGGGAATCCTTATAAATTATTTATCAATTAATTTAATAAAACTTTATAATACTCCCTAAATCTGTGGAATAACCACTATAAAATCGCAAATTTCTTGAAAAACAGAGACTTAGAAGGCTCAAAACCTATTTGAACATTATCATATTTCAGTTCAGGATGCAACTAAGCATTAAAACAATATTGTCATATTTTTGAAATTTGTTCAAAATCTATGTGTCAACCACTACGAAAAATATTGAGTTTTTGGTAAATGCTATATATACTGAAACCTATAATCTTTAGTGTTGTTTAAAAATTTCTAACCACATTCTACATTTGTATTAATATATGTTAAACTCTATTTCATGGTACATGAGCATCGTTCAATTTGTTTTAGAAATTAATTTAGTAAAACTTCTTATATTCCCTAAATTAGTAGACTAACCGTTATAAAATCGCTATTCTATAGAGAAATGAAGACAACAAAGGTTCCAAAACCTCTTTGACCATCATAATATATTAGTACAGGAGACAAATATGCATTAAATCAATATTGTTATATTTTTTGATTTTTTCTCAAAATCTATGTGTTAACCCCCCCTACGAAAATATTGAGTTTTACATTAAACGCTCTATATACTGAAGCTTATAATTTTTAGTGTTGTTTTATAATTTCTAACCACATTATACATTTGTATTAATGTATGTTAAACTCTCTTTCGTGGTATATGGGAATCGTTATAATTTTTTTGTCAATTAATTTAGTAAAACTTTATAATACTCCCTAAATCGGTAGAATAACCACTATAAAATCCCTAATTTCTTGAAAAACGGAGACAAAGAAAGCTCCAAACCTATTTGAACATTATCTTATGTTAGTGCATGATGCAACCATGAAGTAAAACAATATTGTCATATTTTTCGAAGTTTTTTCAAAATCTGTGTTAACCCCTACGAAAATTATTGAGTTTTTTGTAAATGCTTTATATACTGAAACCTATAATCTTTAGTGTTGTTTTAAAATTTTTAACCACATTCTAAATTTTTATTAATGTATGTCAAACTCTATTTCATGGTACATGAGCATCGTTTAATTTTTTTTTAGAAATTAATTTAGTAAAACTTCTTATACTCCCTAAATTAGTGGATTAACCATTATAAAATCGCTATTCTCTAGAGAAATGGAGACAAAAAGGGTTCCAAACCTCTTTTACCATCATCATATATTAGTACAGGAGGCAACTATGCATTAAAGCAATATTGTTATATTTTTAAAATATTTCTCAAAATCTATGTGTTAACCCCTACGAAAATATTGAGTTTTACGTTAAACGCTCTATATACTGAATCTTATACATTTTAGTGTTGTTTTATAATTTCTAACCACATTCTACATTTGTACTGATGTAGATTAAACTCTCTTTCGTGATATATGAGAATCGTTATAATTTGTTTATCAATTAATTTAGTAAAACTTTATAATACTCATTAAATCGTTGGAATAACCACCATAAAATCGCTAATTTCTTGAAAAACGGAGACAAAGAAGGCTCCAAACCTATTTGAACATCATCATATGTTGGTGCAGGATGCAACTATACATTAAAACAATATTGTCATATTTTTCAAAATTTTCTCAAAATCTATGTGTTAGCCCCTACGAAAAATATTGAGTTTTTGGTAAATGCTATATATACTAAAATCTATAATCTTTAGTTTTTTTTTTTAAATTTCTAACCACATTCTACATTTGTGTTCATGTATGCTAAACTACATTTTATGGTACGTGAGTCTCATTCAATTTTTTTTAGAAATTAATTTAGTAAAGCTTCTTATACTCCCTAAATTAGTGGACTAACCTTTTTAAAAGCGCTATTCTCTAGAGAAATGCAGACACCAAAGGTTCCCAACTTCTTTGAACATCATCATATATTAGTACATAAGGCAACTATGCATTAAAGCAATATTGTTATATTTTTTGAATTTTTCTCAAAATCTATGTGTTAACCTTTACGAAAATATTGAGTTTTACGTTAAACGCTCTATATACTGAATCTTATACTTTTTTAGTGTTGTTTTATAATTTCTAACCACATTCTACATTTGTACTGATGTATGTTAAACTCTCTTTCGTGGTATACGGGAATCGTTATAATTTTTTTATCAATTAATTTAGTAAAACTTTATAATACTCCCTAAATCGGTGGAATAACCACTATAAAATCGCTAATTTCTTGAAAAACGGAGACAAAAAAAAGGCTCCAAACCTATTTGAAGATTATCATATGTTAGTTCAGGATAAAACAATGCACTAAAACAATATTGTCATATTTTTTTATTTTTTTTTCAAAATCTATGTGCCCCTACGAAAAATATTGAGTTTTTGGTAAATGCTATATATACTGAAATCTATAATCTTTAGTGTTGTTTTAAAATTTCTAACCACATTCTACATTTGTGTTCATGTATGCTAAACTATATTTCATGGTACGTGAGCATCATTAAAATTTTTTTTAGAAATTAATTTAGTAAAACTTCTTATACTCCTAAATTAGTGCACTAACCATTATACAATCGCTATTCTCTAGAGAAATGAAGACAAAAAAAGTTCCAAAACCTCTTTGACCATCATATATTAATACAGGAGGCAATTATGCATTTAAGCAATATTGTTGTATTTTTTGAATTTTTCTCAAAATCTATGTGTTAACCCTTACGAAAATATTGAGTTTTACGTTAAACGGTCCATATACTGAAGCTTATACTTTTTAGTGGTGTTTTCTAATTTCTAAGCACATTCTACATTTTGTATTAATGTATCTTAAACTCTCTTTCTTGGTATATGAGAATCGTTATAATTTTTTTATCAATTAATTTAGAAAAACTTTATAATATTCCCTAAATCGGTGGAATAACCTTTATAAAACCGCTAATTTCTTGAAAAACGGAGACGAAGAAGGCGCCAAACCTATTTGAACATCATCATATGTTAGTTCAGGATGCAACTATGCATTAAAACAATATTGTCATATTTTTGAAATTTTTTCAAAATCTGTGTTAACCACTACGAAAAATATTGAGTTTTTGGTAAATGCTATATATACTGAAACCTATAACCTTTAGTGTTGTTTTAAAATTTCTAACCACATTCTACATTTATATTAATGTATGCTAAACTCTATTTCATGGTACATGAGCACCGTTCAATTTGTTTTAGAAATTAATTTAGTAAAACTTCTTATATTCCCTAAATTAGTAGACTAACCATTATAAAATCGCTATTCTCTAGAGAAATGAAGACAACAAAGGTTCCAAAACCTATTTGAACATTATCATATGTTAGTACAGGAGGCAACTATACATTAAATCAATATTGTTATATTTTTTGAATTTTCCTCAAAATCTATGTGTTAAACCCCTACGAAAATATTGAGGTTTACATTAAACACTATATATACTGAAGCTTATAATTTGTAGTGTTGTTTTATAATTTCTTACCACATTATACATTTGTACTAATGTATGTTAAACTCTCTTTCGTGGTATATGAGTATAGTTACAATTTTTTTATCAATTAATTTAGTAAAAATTTATAATACTCCCTAAATCGGTGGAATAACCACTATAAAATCGCTAATTTCTTGAAAAACGGAGACAAAGAAGGCTCCAAACCTATTTGAACATTATCATATGTTAGTTCAAGATGCAACTATGCATTAAAACAATATTTTCATATTTTTTTATTTTTTTCAAAATCTATGTGTTAACCCCTACGAAAAATATTGAGTTTTTGGTAAATGCTATATATACTGAAATCTATAATCTTTAGTGTTGTTTTAAAATTTCTAATCACATTCTACATTTGTAGTAATGTATGCTAAACCCTATTTCATGGTACATGATCATCGTTCAATTTTATTTAGAAATTAATTTAGTAAAACTTCTTATACTCCCTAAATTAGTGGACTAACCATTATAAAATCGATATTCTCTAGAGAAATGGAAACACCAAAGGTTCCCAACTTCTTTGAACATCATCATATATTAGTACATAAGGCAACTATGCATTAAAGCAATATTGTTATATTTTATGAATTTTTCTCAAAATCTATGTGTCCCTACGAAAATATTGAGTTTTACGTTAAACGCTCTATATACTGAATCTTATACTTTTTTAGTGTTGTTTTATAATTTCTAACCACATTCTACATTTGTACTAATGTATGTTAAACTCTCTTTCGTGGTATATGTCGTTATAATTTGTTTATCAATTAATTTAGTAAAACTTTATAATACTCATTAAATCGCTGGAATAACCACCATAAAATCGCTAATTTCTTGAAAAACAGAGACAAAGAAGGCTCCAAACCTATTTGAACATCATCATATGTTAGTGCAGGATGCAACTATGCATTAAAACAATATTTTCATATTTTTCGAAATTTTCTCAAAATCTATGTGTTAACCCCTACGAAAAATATTGAGTTTTTGGTAAATGCTATATATACTGAAATCTATAATCTTTAGTGTTTTTTTTAAAATTTCTAACCACATTCTACATTTGTGTTCATGTATGCTAAACTATATTTCATGGTACGTGAGCATCATTCAATTTTTTTTAGAAATTAATTTAGTAAAACTTCTTATACTCCCTAAATTAGTGGACTAACCTTTATAAAAGCGCTATTCTCTAGAGAAATGCAGACAACAAAGGTTACAAACCTCTTTGAACATCATCATATATTAGTACATAAGGCAACTATGCATTAAAGCAATATTGTTATATTTTTTAAATTTTTCTCAAAATCTATGTGTTAACCCCTACGAAAATATTGAGTTTTACGTTAAACGCTCTATATACTGAATCTTATACTTTTTTAGTGTTGTTTTATAATTTCTAACCACATTCTACATTTGTACTGATGTATGTTAAACTCTCTTTCGTGGTATATGGGAATCGTTATAATTTTTTTTATCAATTAATTTAGTAAAACTTTATAATACTCCCTAAATCGGTGGAATAACCACTATAAAATCGCTAATTTCTTGAAAAACGGAGACAAAAAAGGCTCCAAACCTATTTGAACATTATCATATGTTAGTTCAGGATACAACAATGCACTAAAACAATATTGTCATATTTTTTATATTTTTTTCAAAATCTATGTGTCCCTACGAAAAATATTGAGTTTTTGGTAAATGCTATATATACTGAAATCTATAATCTTTAGTGTTGTTTTAAAATTTCTAACCACATTCTACATTTGTGTTCATGTATGCTAAACTATATTTCATGGTACGTGAGCATCATTCAATTTTTTTTAGAAATTAATTTAGTAAAACTTCTTATACTACTAAATTAGTGCACTAACCATTATACAATCGCTATTCTCTAGAGAAATGAAGACAAAAAGGTTCCAAAACCTCTTTGACCATCATCATATATTAATACAGGAGGCAACTATGCATTTAAGCAATATTGTTATATTTTTTGAATTTTTCTCAAAATCTATGTGTTAACCCTTACGAAAATATTGAGTTTTACGTTAAACGGTCCATATACTGAAGCTTATACTTTTTAGTGGTGTTTTCTAATTTCTAAGCACATTCTACATTTGTATTAATGTATCTTAAACTCTCTTTCTTGGTATATGAGAATCGTTATAATTTTTTTATCAATTAATTTAGAAAGACTTTATAATATTCCCTAAATCGGTGGAATAACCATTATAAAACCGCTAATTTCTTGAAAAACGGAGACAAAGAAGGCGCCAAACCTATTTGAACATCATCATATGTTAGTTCAGGATGCAACTATGCATTAAAACAATATTGTCATATTTTTGAAATTTTTTCAAAATCTATGTGTTAACCACTACGAAAAATATTGAGTTTTTGGTAAATGCTATATATACTGAAACGTATAATCTTTAGTGTTGTTTTAAAATTTCTAACCACATTCTACATTTGTATTAATGTATGCTAAACTCTATTTCATGGTACATGAGCATCGTTCAATTTGTTTTAGAAATTAATTTAGTAAAACTTCTTATATTCCCTAAATTAGTAGACTAACCATTATAAAATCGCTATTCTCTAGAGAAATGAAGACAACAAAGGTTCCAAAACCTATTTGAACATTATCATATGTTAGTACAGGAGGCAACTATGCATTAAATCAATATTGTTATATTTTTTGAATTTTCCTCAAAATCTATGTGTTAACCCCTACGAAAATATTGAGGTTTACATTAAACGCTCTATATACTGAAGCTTATAATTTTTAGTGTTGTTTTATAATTTCTTACCACATTATACATTTGTACTAATGTATGTTAAACTCTCTTTCGTGGTATATGGGTATCGTTATAATTTTTTTATCAATTAATTTAGTAAAACTTTATAATACTCCCTAAATCGGTGGAATAACCACTATAAAATCGCTAATTTCTTGAAAAACGGAGACAAAGAAGGCTCCAAACCTATTTGAACATTATCATATGTTAGTTCAGGATGCAACTATGCATTAAAACAATATTTTCATATTTTTTGATTTTTTTCAAAATCTATGTGTTAACCCCTACGAAAAATATTGAGTTTTTGGTAAATGCTATATATACTGAAATCTATAATCTTTAGTGTTGTTTTAAAATTTCTAACCACATTCTACATTTGTAGTAATGTATGCTAAACCCTATTTCATGGTACATGAGCATCGTTCAATTTTATTTAGAAATTAATTTAGTAAAACTTCTTATACTCCCTAAATTAGTGGACTAACCATTATAAAATCGCTATTCTCTAGAGAAATGGAGACACCAAAGGTTCCCAACTTCTTTGAACATCATCATATATTAGTACATAAGGCAACTATGCATTAAAGTAATATTGTTATATTTTTTGAATTTTTCTCAAAATCTATGTGTCACCCCTACGAAAATATTGAGTTTTACGTTTAACGCTCTATATACTGAATCTTATACTTTTTTAGTGTTGTTTATAATTTCTAACCACATTATAAATTTGTACTAATGTATGTTAAACTCTCTTTTGTGGTATATGAGAATCGTTATAATTTTTTTATCAATTAATTTAGTAAAAATTTATAATACTCCCTAAATCGGTGGAATAACCACTATAAAATCGCTAATTTCTTGAAAAACGGAGACAAAGAAGGCTACAAACCTATTTGAACATTATCATATGTTAGTTCAGGATTCAACTATGCACTAAAACAATATTGTCATATTTTTTGATTTTTTTTCAAAATCTATGTGTTAACCCCTACGAAAAATATTGAGTTTTTCATAAATGCTATATATACTGAAATCTATAATCTTTAGTGTTGTTTTAAAATTTCTAACCACATTCTACATTTGTAGTAATGTATGCTAAACCCTATTTCATGGTACATGATCATCATTCAATTTTATTTAGAAATTAATTTAGTAAAACTTCTTATACTCCCTAAATTAGTGGACTAACCATTATAAAATCGATATTCTCTAGAGAAATGGAAACACCAAAGGTTCCCAACTTCTTTGAACATCATCATATATTAGTACATAAGGCAACTATGCATTAAAGCAATATTGTTATATTTTATGAATTTTTCTCAAAATCTATGTGTCCCTACGAAAATATTGAGTTTTGCGTTAAACGCTCTATATACTGAATCTTATACTTTTTTAGTGTTGTTTATAATTTCTAACCACATTATAAATTTGTACTAATGTATGTTAAACTCTCTTTTGTGGTATATGAGAATCGTTATAATTTTTTTATCAATTAATTTAGTAAAAATTTATAATACTCCCTAAATCGGTGGAATAACCACTATAAAATCGCTAATTTCTTGAAAAACGGAGACAAAGAAGGCTCCAAACCTATTTGAACATTATCATATGTTAGTTCAGGATGCAACTATGCATTAAAACAATATTGTCATATTTTTTGATTTTTTTCAAAATCTATGTGTTAACCCCTACGAAAAATATTGAGTTTTTGGTAAATGCTATATATACTGAAATCTATAATCTTTAGTGTTTTTTTTAAATTTCTAACCACATTCTACATTTGTGTTCATGTATGCTAAACTATATTTCATGGTACGTGAGCATCATTCAATTTTTTTTAGAAATTAATTTAGTAAAACTTCTTATACTCCCTAAATTAGTGGACTAACCTTTATAAAAACGCTATTCTCTAGAGAAATGCAGACAACAAAGGTTACAAACCTCTTTGAACATCATCATATATTAGTACATAAGGCAACTATGCATTAAAGCAATATTGTTATATTTTTTAAATTTTTCTCAAAATCTATGTGTTAACCCCTACGAAAATATTGAGTTTTACGTTAAACGCTCTATATACTGAATCTTATACTTTTTTAGTGTTGTTTTATAATTTCTAACCACATTCTATATTTGTACTGATGTAAGTTAAACTCTCTTTCGTGGTATATGGGAATAGTTATAATTTTTTTTATCAATTAATTTAGTAAAACTTTATAATACTCCCTAAATCGGTGGAATAACCACTATAAAATCGCTAATTTCTTGAAAAACGGAGACAAAAAAAGGCTCCAAACCTATTTGAACATTATCATATGTTAGTTCAGGATACAACAATGCACTAAAACAATATTGTCATATTTTTTATATTTTTTTCAAAATCTATGTGTCCCTACGAAAAATATTGAGTTTTTGGTAAATGCTATATATACTGAAATCTATAATCTTTAGTGTTGTTTTAAAATTTCTTACCACATTCTACATTTGTGTTCATGTATGCTAAACTATATTTCATGGTACGTGAGCATCATTCAATTTTTTTTAGAAATTAATTTAGTAAAACTTCTTATACTACTAAATTAGTGCACTAACCATTATACAATCGCTATTCTCTAGAGAAATGAAGACAAAAAAGGTTCCAAAACCTCTTTGACCATCATCATATATTAATACAGGAGGCAACTATGCATTTAAGCAATATTGTTATATTTTTTGAATTTTTCTCAAAATCTATGTGTTAACCCTTACGAAAATATTGAGTTTTACGTTAAACGGTCCATATACTGAAGCTTATACTTTTTAGTGGTGTTTTCTAATTTCTAAGCACATTCTACATTTGTATTAATGTATCTTAAACTCTCTTTCTTGGTATATGAGAATCGTTATAATTTTTTTATCAATTAATTTAGAAAGACTTTATAATATTCCCTAAATCGGTGGAATAACCTTTATAAAACCGCTAATTTCTTGAAAAACGGAGACGAAGAAGGCGCCAAACCTATTTGAACATTATCATATGTTAGTTCAGGATGCAACTATGCATTAAAACAATATTGTCATATTTTTGAAATTTTTTCAAAATCTATGTGTTAACCACTACAAAAAATATTGAGTTTTTGGTAAATGCTATATATACTGAAACCTATAACCTTTAGTGTTGTTTTAAAATTTCTAACCACATTCTACATTTGTATTAATGTATGCTAAACTCTATTTCATGGTACATGAGCATCGTTCAATTTGTTTTAGAAATTAATTTAGTAAAACTTCTTATATTCCCTAAATTAGTAGACTAGCCATTATAAAATCGCTATTCTCTAGAGAAATGAAGACAACAAAGGTTCAAAACCTATTTGAACATTATCATATGTTAGTACAGGAGGCAACTATGCATTAAATCAATATTGTTATATTTTTTGAATTTTCCTTAAAATCTATGTGTTAAGCCCCTACGAAAATATTGAGGTTTACATTAAACGCTATATATACAGAAGCTTATAATTTTTAGTGTTGTTTTATAATTTCTTACCACATTATACATTTGTACTAATGTATGTTAAACTCTCTTTCGTGGTATATGGGTATCGTTATAATTTTTTTTATCAATTAATTTAGTAAAACTTTATAATACTCCCTAAATCGGTGGAATAACCACTATAAAATCGCTAATTTCTTGAAAAACGGAGACAAAGAAGGCTCCAAACCTATTTGAACATTATCATATGTTAGTTCAGGATGCAACTATGCATTAAAACAATATTTTCATATTTTTTGATTTTTTTCAAAATCTATGTGTTACCCTAAATCCAAACCCTAAACCCAAACCTTAAACCCAAAACCTCCCTAAACCCAAACTCTAAACCCTAAACCCCTACGAACAATATTGAGTTTTTGGTAAATGCTATATATACTGAAATCTATAATCTTTAGTGTTGTTTTAAAATTTCTAATCACATTCTACATTTGTAGTAATGTACGCTAAACCCTATTTCATGGTACATGATCATCGTTCAATTTTATTTAGAAATTAATTTTGTAAAACTTCTTATACTCCCTAAATTAGTGGACTAACCATTATAAAATCGCTATTCTCTAGAGAAATGGAGACACCAAAGGTTCCCAACTTCTTTGAATTTTTCTCAAAATCTATGTGTTAACCCTTACGAAAATATTGAGTTTTACGTTAAACGGTCCATATACTGAAGCTTATACTTTTTAGTGGTGTTTTCTAATTTCTAAGCACATTCTGCATTTGTATTAATGTATCTTAAACTCTCTTTCTTGGTATATGAGAATCGTAATAATTTTTTTATCAATTAATTTACAAAGACTTTATAATATTCCCTAAATCGGTGGAATAACCATTATAAAACCGCTAATTTCTTGAAAACGGAGACAAAGAAGGCGCCAAACCTATTTGAACATCATCATATGTTAGTTCAGGATGCAACTATGCATTAAAACAATATTGTCATATTTTTAATTTTTTTTTTAAAATCTATGTGTTAACCACTACGAAAAATATTGAGTTTTTGGTAAATGCTATATATACTGAAACGTATAATCTTTAGTGTTGTTTTAAAATTTCTAACCACATCCTACATTTGTATTAATGTATGCTAAACTCTATTTCATGGTACATGAGCATCGTTCAATTTGTTTTCGAAATTAATTTAGTAAAACTTCTTATATTCCCTAAATTAGTAGACTAACCATTATAAAATCGCTATTCTCTAGAGAAATGAAGACAACAAAGGTTCCAAAACCTATTTGAACATTATCATATGTTAGTACAGGAGGCAACTATGCATTAAATCAATATTGTTATATTTTTTGAATTTTCCTCAAAATCTATGTGTTAACCCCCTACGAAAATATTGAGGTTTACATTAAACGCTCTATATACTGAAGCTTATAATTTTTAGTGTTGTTTTATAATTTCTTACCACATTATACATTTGTACTAATGTATGTTAAACTCTCTTTCGTGGTATATGGGTATCGTTATAATTTTTTTATCAATTAATTTAGTAAAACTTTATAATACTCCCTAAATCGGTAGAATAACCACTATAAAATCGCTAATTTCTTGAAAAACGGAGACAACGAAGGCTCCAACCTATTTAAACATTATCATATGTTAGTTCAGAATGCAACTATGCATTAAAACAATATTTTCATATTTTTCGATTTTTTCAAAATCTATGTGTTAACCCCTACGAAAAATATTGAGTTTTTGGTAAATGCTATATATACTGAAATCTATAATCTTTAGTGTTGTTTTAAAATTTCTAACCACATTCTACATTTGTAGTAATGTATGCTAAACCCTATTTCATGGTACATGAGCATCGTTCAATTTTATTTAGAAATTAATTTAGTAAAACTTCTTATACTCCCTAAATTAGTGGACTAACCATTATAAAATCGCTATTCTCTAGAGAAATGGAGACACCAAAGGTTCCCAACTTCTTTGAACATCATCATATATTAGTACATAAGGCAACTATGCATTAAAGTAATATTGTTATATTTTTTGAATTTTTCTCAAAATCTATGTGTCACCCCTACGAAAATATTGAGTTTTACGTTAAACGCTCTATATACTGAATCTTATACTTTTTTAGTGTTGTTTATAATTTCTAACCACATTATAAATTTGTACTAATGTATGTTAAACTCTCTTTTGTGGTATATGAGAATCGTTATAATTTTTTTATCAATTAATTTAGTAAAACTTTATAATATCCCCTAAATCGGTGGAATAACCACTATAAAATCGCTAATTTCTTGAAAAACGGAGACAAAGAAGGCTACAAACCTATTTGAACATTATCATATGTTAGTTCAGGATTCAACTATGCACTAAAACAATATTGTCATATTTTTGATTTTTTTCAAAATCTATGTGTTAACCCCTACGAAAAATATTGAGTTTTTCATAAATGCTATATATACTGAAATCTATAATCTTTAGTGTTGTTTTAAAATTTCTAACCACATTCTACATTTGTATTAATGTATGCTAAACCCTATTTCATGGTACATGAGCATCGTTCAATTTTGTTTAGAAATTAATTTAGTAAAACTTCTTATACTCCCTAAATTAGTGGACTAACCATTATAAAATCGCTATTCTCTAGAGAAATGGAGACAACAAAGGTTCCAAACCTCTTTGAACATCATCATATATTAGTACATAAGGCAACTATGCATTAAAGCAATATTGTTATATTTTATGAATTTTTCTCAAAATCTATGTGTCCCTACGAAAATATTGAGTTTTACGTTAAACGCTCTATATACTGAATCTTATACTTTTTTAGTGTTGTTTATAATTTCTAACCACATTATAAATTTGTACTAATGTATGTTAAACTCTCTTTTGTGGTATATGAGAATCGTTATAATTTTTTTATCAATTAATTTAGTAAAACTTTATAATACTCCCTAAATCGGTGGAATAACCACTATAAAATCGCTAATTTCTTGAAAAACGGAGACAAAGAAGGCTCCAAACCTATTTGAACATTATCATATGTTAGTTCAGGATGCAACTATGCACTAAAACAATATTGTCATATTTTTTGATTTTTTTTCAAAATCTATGTGTTAACCCCTACGAAAAATATTGAGTTTTTGGTAAATGCTATATATACTGAAATCTATAATCTTTAGTGTTTTTTTTTAAAATTTCTAACCACATTCTACATTTGTGTAATGTATGCTAAACTATATTTCATGGTACATGAGCATCGTTCAATTTTTTTTAGAAATTAATTTAGTAAAACTTCTTATACTCCCTAAATTAGTGGACTAACCTTTATAAAATCGCTATTCTCTAGAGAAATGCAGACAACAAAGGTTCCAAACCTCTTTGAACATCATCATATATTAGTACATAAGGCAACTATGCATTAAAGCAATATTGTTATATTTTTTAAATTTTTCTCAAAATCTATGTGTTAACCCCTACAAAAATATTGAGTTTTACGTTAAACGCTCTATATACTGAATCTTATACTTTTTTAGTGTTGTTTTATAATTTCTAACCACATTCTACATTTGTACTGATGTATGTTAAACTCTCTTTCGTGGTATATGGGAATCGTTATAATTTTTTTATCAATTAATTTAGTAAAACTTTATAATATCCCCTAAATCGGTGGAATAACCACTATAAAATCACTAATTTCTTGAAAAACGGAGACAAAGAAGGCTACAAACCTATTTGAACATTATCATATGTTAGTTCAGGATTCAACTATGCACTAAAACAATATTGTCATATTTTTTGATTTTTTCAAAATCTATGTGTTAACCCCTACGAAAAATATTGAGTTTTTCATAAATGCTATATATACTGAAACCTATAATCTTTAGTGTTGTTTTAAAATTTCTAACCACATTCTACATTTTTATTAATGTATGCTAAACCCTATTTCATGGTACATGAGCATCGTTCAATTTTGTTTAGAAATTAATTTAGTAAAACTTCTTATACTCCCTAAATTAGTGCACTAACCATTATAAAATCGCTATTCTCTAGAAAAATGGAGACAACAAAGGTTCCAAACCTCTTTGAACATCATCATATATTAGTACATAAGGAACTATGCATTAAAGCAATATTGTTATATTTTATGAATTTTTCTCAAAATCTATGTGTCCCTACGAAAATATTGAGTTTTACGTTAAACGCTCTATATACTGAATCTTATACTTTTTTAGTGTTGTTTTATAATTTCTAACCACATTCTACAATTTTACTAATGTATGTTAAACTCTCTTTCGTGGTATTTGGGAATCGTTATAATTTTTTTATCAATTAATTTAGTAAAACTTTATAATACTCTCTAAATCGGTGGAATAACCACTATAAAATCGCTAATTTCTTGAACAACGGAGACAAAGAAGGCTCCAAACCTATTTGAACATTATCATATGTTAGTTCAGGATGCAATTATGCAATAAAAAATATTTTCATATTTTTCGAAATTTTCTCAAAATCTATGTGTTAACCCCTACGAAAAATATTGAGTTTTTGGTAAATGCTATATATACTGAAACCTATAATATTTAGTGTTGTTTTAAAATTTCTAACCACATTTTACATTTTTATTAATGTATGCTAGACCCTATTTCATGGTACATGAGCATCGTTCAGTTTTTTTCGAAATTAATTTAGTAAAACTTCTTATACTCCCTAAATTAGTGGACTAACCATTATAAAATCGTTTATCTCTAGAGAAATGGAGACAACAAAGGTTCTAAACCTCTTTGAACATCATCATATATTAGTACATGAGGCAACTATGCATTAAAGCAATATTGTTATATTTTTTGAATTTTTCTCAAAATCTACGTGTAACCCCTACGAAAATATTGAGTTTTACGTTAAACGCTCTATATACTGAATCTTATACTTTTTTAGTGTTGTTTTATAATTTCTAACCACATTCTACATTTGTACTAATGTATGTTAAACTCTCTTTCGTAGTATATGGGAATCGTTATAATTTGTTTATCAATTAATTTAGTAAAACTTTATAATACTCATTAAATCGTTGGAATAACCACCATAAAATCGCTAATTTCTTGAAAAACGGAGACAAAGAAGGCTCCAAACCTATTTGAACATCATCATATGTTAGTGCAGGATGACACTATGCATTAAAACAATATTGTCATATTTTTCGAAATTTTCTCAAAATCTATGTGTTAGCCACTACGAAAAATATTGAGTTTTTGGTAAATGCTATATATACTGAAATCTATAATCTTTAGTGTTTTTTTAAAATTTATAACCACATTCTACATTTGTGTTCATGTATGCTAAACTATATTTCATGGTACGTGAGCATCATTCAATTGTTTTTAGAAATTAATTTAGTAAAACTTCTTATACTCCCTAAATTAGTGGACTAACCTTTATAAAAACGCTATTCTCTAGAGAAATGCAGACAACAAAGGTTCCAAACCTCTTTGAACATCATCATATATTAGTACATAAGGCAACTATGCATTAAAGCAATATTGTTATATTTTTTGAATTTTTCTCAAAATCTATATGTTAACCCCTACGAAAATATTGAGTTTTACGTTAAACGCTCTATATACTGAATCTTATACTTTTTTGTGTTGTTTTATAATTTCTAACCACATTCTACATTTGTACTGATGTATGTTAAACTCTCTTTCGTGGTATATGAGAATCGTTATAATTTTTTTTATCAATTAATTTAGTAAAACTTTATAATACTCCCTAAATCGGTGGAATAACCACTATAAAATCGCTAATTTCTTGAAAAACGGAGACAAAAAGGCTCCAAACCTATTTGAACATTATCATATGTTAGTTCAGGATGCAACAATGCACTAAAACAATATTGTCATATTTTTTTATTTTTTTTCAAAATCTATGTGTTAACCCCTACGAAAAATATTGAGTTTTTGGTAAATGCTATATATACTGAAATCTATAATCTTTAGTGTTGTTTTAAAATTTTTAACCACATTCTACATTTGTTTTCATGTATGCTAAACTATATTTCATGGTACGTGAGCATCATTCAATTTTTTTTAGAAATTAATTTAGTAAAACTTCTTATACTCTCTAAATTAGTGCACTAACCATTATACAATCGCTATTCTCTAGAGAAATGAAGACAACAAAGATTCAAAAACCTCTTTGACCATCATCATATATTAATACAAGAGGCAACTATGCATTTAAGCAATATTGTTATATTTTTTGAATTTTTCTCAAAATCTATGTGTTAACCCTTACGAAAATATTGAGTTTTACGTTAAACGGTCCATATACTGAAGCTTATACTTTTTAGTGGTGTTTTATAATTTCTAAGCACATTCTACATTTGTATTAATGTATGTTAAACTCTCTTTCTTGGTATATGAGAATCGTTATAATTTTTTTATCAATTAATTTAGAAAGACTTTATAATATTCCCTAAATCGGTGGAATAACCATTATAAAACCGCTAATTTCTTGAAAACGGAGACAAAGAAGGCGCCAAACCTATTTGAACATCATCATATGTTAGTTCAGGATGCAACTATGCATTAAAACAATATTGTCATATTTTTAAATTTTTTTCAAAATCTATGTGTTAACCACTACGAAAAATATTGAGTTTTTGGTAAATGCTATATATACTGAAACGTATAATCTTTAGTGTTGTTTTAAAATTTCTAACCACATTCTACATTTGTATTAATGTATGCTAAACTCTATTTCATGGTACATGAGCATCGTTCAATTTGTTTTAGAAATTAATTTAGTAAAACTTCTTATATTCCCTAAATTAGTAGACTAACCATTATAAAATCGCTATTCTCTAGAGAAATGAAGACAACAAAGGTTCCAAAACCTATTTGAACATCATCATATGTTAGTACAGGAGGCAACTATGCATTAAATCAATATTGTTATATTTTTTGAAATTTTCTCAGAATCTATGTGTTAACCCCCTACGAAAATATTGAGTTTTACATTAAACGCTCTATATACTGAAGCTTATAATTTTTAATGTTGTTTTATAATTTCTACCACATTATACATTTGTACTAATGTATGTTAAACTCTCTTTCGTGGTATATGGGTAATCGTTATAATTTTTTTATCAATTAATTTAGTAAAACTTTATAATACTCCCTAAATCGGTGGAATAACCACTATAAAATCGCTAATTTCTTGAAAAAGGGAGACAACGAAGGCTCCAAACCTATTTGAACATTATCATATGTTAGTTAGGATGCAACTATGCACTAAAACAATATTTTCATATTTTTCGATTTTTCCAAAATCTATGTGTTAACCCCTACGAAAAATATTGAGTTTTTGGTAAATGCTATATATACTGAAATCTATAATCTTTAGTGTTGTTTAAAATTTCTAACCACATTCTACATTTGTATTAATGTATGCTAAACCCTATTTCATGGTACATGAGCATCGTTCAATTTTTTTTAGAAATTAATTTAGTAAAACTTCTTATACTCCCTAAATTAGTGGACTAACCATTATAAAATCGCTATTCTCTAGAGAAATGGAGACAACAAAGGTTCCAACTTCTTTGAACATCATCATATATTAGTACATAAGGAAACTATGCATTAAAGCAATATTGTTATATTTTTTGAATTTTTCTCAAAATCTATGTGTAACCCCTACGAAAATATTGAGTTTTACGTTAAACGCTCTATATACTGAATCTTATACTTTTTAGTGTTGTTTTATAATTTCTAACCACATTCTACATTTGTACTAATGTATGTTAAACTCTCTTTCGTGGTATATGAGAATCGTTATAATTTTTTTATCAATTAATTTAGTAAAACTTTATAATACTCCCTAAATCGGTGGAATAACCACTATAAAATCGCTAATTTCTTGAAAAACGGAGACAAAGAAGGCTACAAACCTATTTGAACATTATCATATGTTAGTTCAGGATGCAACTATGCATTAAAACAATATTGTCATATTTTTTGATTTTTTTTCAAAATCTGTGTGTAACCCTACGAAAAATATTGAGTTTTTGGTAAATGCTATATATACTGAAACCTATAATCTTTAGTGTTGTTTTAAAATTTCTAACCACATTCTACATTTTATTAATGTATGCTAAACTCTATTTCATGGTACATGAGCATCGTTCAATTTTTTTTAGAAATTAATTTAGTAAAACTTCTTATACTCCCTAAATTAGTGCACTAACCATTATAAAATCGCTATTCTCTAGAAAAATGGAGACAACAAAGGTTCCAAACCTCTTTGAACATCATCATATATTAGTACATAAGGAAACTATGCATTAAAGCAATATTGTTATATTTTATGAATTTTTCTCAAAATCTATGTGTCCCTACGAAAATATTGAGTTTTACGTTAAACGCTCTATATACTGAATCTTATACTTTTTTAGTGTTGTTTTATAATTTCTAACCACATTCTACATTTTTACTAATGTATGTTAAACTCTCTTTCGTGGTATATGGGAATCGTTATAATTTTTTATCAATTAATTTAGTAAAACTTTATAATACTCCCTAAATCGGTGGAATAACCACTATAAAATCGCTAATTTCTTGAAAACGGAGACAAAGAAGGCTCCAAACCTATTTGAACATTATCATATGTTAGTTCAGGATGCAATTATGCAATAAAAAATATTTTCATATTTTTCGAAATTTTCTCAAAATCTATGTGTTAACCCCCTACGAAAAATATTGAGTTTTTGGTAAATGCTATATATACTGAAACCTAATATTTAGTGTTGTTTTAAAATTTCTAACCACATCTACATTTTTATTAATGTATGCTAAACCTATTTCATGGTACATGAGCATCGTTCAATTTTTTTAGAAATTAATTTAGTAAACTTCTTATACTCCCTAAATTAGTGGACTAACCATTATAAAATCGCTATCTCTAGAGAAATGGAGACAACAAAGGTTCCAAACCTCTTTGAACATCATCATATATTAGTACAGGAGGCAACTATGCATTAAAGCAATATTGTTATATTTTTTGAAATTTTCTCAAAATCTATGTGTTAACCCCTACGAAAATATTGAGTTTTACGTTAAACGCTCTATATACTGAAGCTTATACTTTTTAGTGTTGTTTTATAATTTCTAACCACATTCTACATTTGTACTAATGTATGTTAAACTCTCTTTCGTAGTATATGGGAATCGTTATAATTTGTTTATCAATTAATTAAGTAAAACTTTATAATACTCATTAAATCGTTGGAATAACCACCATAAAATCGTAATTTCTTGAAAAACGGAGACAAAGAAGGCTCCAAACCTATTTGAACATCATCATATGTTAGTGCAGGATGACACTATGCATTAAAACAATATTGTCATATTTTTCGAAATTTTCTCAAAATCTATGTGTTAGCCCCTACGAAAAATATTAAGTTTTTGGTAAATGCTATATATATACTGAAATCTATAATCTTTAGTGTTTGTTTAAAATTTCTAACCACATTCTACATTTGGTTAATGTATGCTAAACTATATTCATGGTACATGAGATCGTTCAATTTTTTTTAGAAATTAATTTAGTAAAACTTCTTATACTCCCTAAATTAGTGGACTAACCATTATAAAATCGCTATTCTCTAGAGAAATGAGACAACAAAGGTTCCAAACCTCTTTGAACATCATCATATTAGTACATAAGGCAACTATGCATTAAAGCAATATTGTTATATTTTTTGAATTTTTCTCAAAATCTATATGTTAACCCCTACGAAAATATTGAGTTTTACGTTAAACGCTCTATATACTGAATCCTATACTTTTTTAGTGTTGTTTATAATTTCTAACCACATTCTACATTTGTACTAATGTATGTTAAACTCTCTTTCGTGGTATATGGGAATCGTTATATTTTTTTTATCAATTAATTTAGTAAAATTATAATACTCCCTAAATCGGTGGAATAACCACTATAAAATCGCTAATTTCTTGAAAAAAGAGACAAAAGAGGCTCCAAACCTATTTGAACATCATCATATGTTAGTTCAGGATGCAACTATGCTAAAACAATATTTTCATATTTTTCGAAATTTTCTCAAAATCTATGTGTTACCCCTACGAAAAATATTGAGTTTTTGGTAAATGCTATATATACTGAAATCTATAATCTTTAGTGTTTTTTTTAAAATTTCTAACCACATTCTACATTTGTATTAATGTATGCTAAACTCTATTTCATGGTACGTGAGCATCATTCATTTTTTTTAAAATTAATTTAGTAAAACTTCTTATACTCCCTAAATTAGAGAACTAAACATTATAAAATCGCTATTCTCTAGAGAAATAGAGACAACAAAGGTTCCAAACCTCTTTGAACATCATCATATATTAGTACATGATTCAACTATGCATTAAAGCAATATTGTTATATTTTTTAAATTTTCTCAAAATCTATGTGTTAACCCCTACGAAAATATTGAGTTTTACGTTAAACGCTCTATATACTGAAGCTTATACTTTTTAGTGTTGTTTGATAATTTCTAACCACATTCTACATTTGTACTAATGTATGTTAAACTCTCTTTCGTGGTATATGGGAATCGTTATAATTTTTTATCAATTAATTTAGTAAAACTTTATAATACTCCCTAAATCGGTGGAATAACCACTATAAAACGCTAATTTCTTGAAAAACGGAGACAAAATAAGGCTCCAAACCTATTGAACATTATCATATGTTAGTTCAGGATGCAACTATGCACTAAAACAATATTGTCATATTTTTTATATTTTTTCAAAATCTATGTGTCCCCTACGAAAAATATTGAGTTTTTGGTAAATGCTATATATACTGAAATCTATAATCTTTAGTGTTGTTTTAAAATTCTAACCACATTCTACATTTGTATTCATGTATGCTAAACTATATTTCATGGTACATGAGCATCGTTCAATTTTTTTAGAAATTAATTTAGTAAAACTTCTTATACTACTAAATTAGTGCACTAACCATTATACAATCGCTATTCTCTAGAGAAATGAAGACAAAAAAGGTTCCAAAACCTCTTTGACCATCATCATATATTAATACAGGAGGCAACTATGCATTAAAGCAATATTGTTATATTTTTGAATTTTTCTCAAAATCTATGTGTTAACCCCTACGAAAATATTGAGTTTTACGTTAAACGGTCTATATACTGAAGCTTATATTTTAGTGGTGTTTTCTAATTTCTAACCACATTCTACATTTGTATTAATGTATCTTAAACTCTCTTTCTTGGTATATGAAGATCGTTATAATTTTTTATCAATTAATTTAGAAAGACTTTATAATATTCCCTAAATCGGTGGAATAACCACTATAAAATCGCTAATTCTTGAAAAACGGAGACAAAGAAGGCTCCAAACCTATTTGAACATCATCATATGTTAGTTCAGGATGCAACTATGCATTAAAACAATATTGTCATATTTTTGAAATTTTTCAAAATCTATGTGTTAACCATACAAAAAATATTGAGTTTTTGGTAAATGCTATATATACTGAAACCTATAATCTTTAGTGTTGTTTTAAAATTTCTAACCACATTCTACATTTGTATTAATGTATGCTAAACTCTATTTCATGGTACATGAGCATCGTTCAATTTGTTTTAGAAATAATTTAGTAAAACTTCTTATATTCCTAAATTAGTGGACTACCATTATAAATCGCTATTCTCTAGAGAAATGAAGACAACAAAGGTTCAAAACTATTTGAACATATCATATGTTAGTACAGGAGGCAACTATGCATTAAAGCAATATTGTTATATTTTTTGAATTTTCTTCAAAATCTATGTGTTAACCCCTACGAAAATATTGAGGTTTACATTAAACGCTCTATATACAGAAGCTTATATTTTTAGTGTGTTTTATAATTTCTTAACAATACATTTGTACTAATGTATGTTAAACTCTCTTTCGTGGTATATGGGTATCGTTATAATTTTTTATCAATTATTTAGTAAACTTTATAATACTCCCTAAATCGGTGGAATAACCACTATAAAATCGCTAATTTATGAAAAACGGAGACAAAGAAGGCTCCAAACCTTTGAACATTATCATATGTTAGTTCAGGATGCAACTATGCATTGAAAAAATTTTCATATTTTTTGATTTTTTTAAAAATCTATGTGTTACCCTAAA